>NC_036851.1:28824856-29124856 GCF_002910315.2 Salvelinus sp. IW2-2015 | reverse complement strand
GAGAATCTACCTCCCTGTTCTTACTAACGCATGGATCGGTCATACAACCCAGGTTACATAACAATACGCAAATACTCCTGTTCTATGGCGATGCTATGTGTCATTATTTGCTGGGAACAATCCACCCTGAGCCCCAATCCAGATAAAGAGCCGTCATAAAATGACAGTGTCATCACTCCTAGAGCGTTAACGTCACTAAGTAATGATTTCCATTGGACATTCAATTTCTCTTTCTCACTGGAACTGTGCCACTATGTGTAGTTAGGTAGATTCAATCACTGAGAAGTCTCATGCTGGCCTGTCTTTTTCCCTCGCTTAATTCAGATGATAATAAGCTCTGTCATTCTGTATGTCTGTAGCTATAAGCTGTGGGTAATGAGACACACAGCCTATGTAATGTGAAGAGCAGGTTCAGGCCTCTCTCTCTTTCGCTCTATGCTCTCCCAAACTGGATCAAAAGCCTAGCATCCAGCACTGCAGCAGAGGACCTTGTTGCTATGTGTCCCTGCCTACTGCCTCACTGCATTTCCATGGCGACAGGCACAGATGACATTTAAGGCCTCCCTCAGATTCATGGTGGATGGTTCCATTTTTAAATCTCCATGTTGCTGTTTTGATGTTTTATATTAGTTTTGCCTTTTATCCCTTGCATTGATATATACTTGCACATGACACATCGTTTTTCACTGTAAGATGGTTTTAATTATTGTAATTATTAAAAAAGATAAATCCATTGTTGTTACTCTTGTAATTATGCTTTATTTAAATAATGTGTTAATGAGAGAAAGTTAATTAGAAGCTTTACATTCCCGCTGTACATTCCCGCTTAAAATAGGAAAGTATTCCAATACCTTTTTTCCTGTTCATTGGAAACATGAGTAAACACGTCCATAAATGTTATTTCAGAATATAAACTGAGCAAAAAAAAAAACTTCCTTTTTTCAGGACCCTGTCTTTCAAAGATAATTCGAAAAAATCCATACAACTTCACAGATCTTCATTGTAAAGGGTTTAAACACTGTTTCCCATGCTTGTTCAATGCACCTGTGGAACGGTCGTTAAGACACTAACAGCTTACAGACGGTAGGCAATTAAGGTCACAGTTATGAAAACTTAAGACACTAAAGAGGCCTTTCTACTGACTCTGAAAAACACCAAAAGAAAGATGCCCAGGGTTCCTGCTCATCTGCGTGAACGTGCCTTAGGCATGCTGGAAGGAGGCATGAGGACAGCAGATGTGGCAAGGGCAATAAATTGCAATGTCCGTACTGTGAGACACCTAAGACAGCGCTATAGAGAGACAGGACGGACACCTGATCGTCCTCGCAGTGGCAGACCACGTGTAACAACACCTGTACAGGATCGGTACATTCGAACATCACACCTGCGGGACAGGTACAGGATGGCAACAACAACTGTCCGAGTTTCACCAGGAACGCACAATCCCTCCATCAGTGCTCAGACTGTCCGCAATAGGCTGAGAGAGGCTGGACTGAGGGCTTGTAGGCCTGATGTAAGGCAGGTCCTCACCAGACATCACGTGCAACAACGTCGCCTATGGGGACAAACCCACCGTCGCTGGACCAGACAGGACTGGCAAAAAGTACTCTTCACTGACGAGTCGCGGTTTTGTCTCACCAGGGGTGATGGTCGAATTTGCGTTTATCCTCGAAGGAATGAGAGTTACACCGAGGCCTGTAYTCTGGAGCGGGATCGATTTGGAGGTGGAGGGTCCGTCATGGTCTGGGGAGGTGTGTCACAGCATCATCGGACTGAGCTTGTTGTCATTGCAGGCAATCTCAGTGCATTACAGGGAAGACATCCTCCTCCCTCATGTTGTACCCTTCCTGCAGGCTCATCCTGACATCCTGGCATCCTGGCTCATCCTGGCATGACAATGCCACCAGCCGTACTACTCGTCTGGGACCTGTTGGATCGGAGGGTGAGGGCTAGGGCCATTCCCTCCAGAAATGTCCAGGAACTTGCAGGTGCCTTGGTGGAAGAGTGGGGTAACATCTCTCAGCAAGAACTGGCAAATCTGGTGCAGTCCATGAGGAGGAGATGCACTGCGGTACTTAATGCAGCTGGTGGCCACACCAGATACTGACTGTTACTTTTGATTTTGACCCCCCCTTTGTTCAGGGACACATTATTCAATTTCTGTTAGTCACATGTCTGTGGAACTTGTTCAGTTTGTCTCAGTTGTTGAATCTTGTTATGTTCATTCAAATATTTACAAATGTTGAGTTTGCTGAAAGTAAACGCAGTTGACAGTGAGAGGACGTTTCTTTTTTTGCTGAGTTTATAATTCATACAACATTATATAAAACAAGCATACACTTTAACCCCCTAAGGTCGATGTCCGCGCCCCTGTGTAAATCTAATTGTAATAATAAAAAAATCCCCATAAAAATCTGTCAATTTAAGCTAGAGATGTGTTTTTTGGGGGATTGGATGCCTCTCAATCCACCACATCTGCCTATATCACAATTCTGCATCTGTGGTGAAAGGTGACAGAACTAGAGCGGTGTTCGTCAGACCACGAGACAATCCCGAAAATTGGTCTTCTCACAAAATCATCTGTAGCGTACCAACGGTTTGGCCTACAAACTATGGAAAGATGAGACTCTAATGAACATGATGGTGAGGCCACAGGCCTCACAAAACTCATCTGAAGGTCCCTTGGTACCAGCTGAAAAAAATGAATGGAAGTATATATGGAGACTGTTTAACATAATGTTTCGGTTTAGGCCTGTCATGAAACAATGGTAAAGTCAATTAAATTCTGTCACAATAATTTCATATTTCATTATGAAATGTATTTCATACATTAAATCACTGGTCTTGTGTTGGAGACCTTACCTGAATGAATCCCATATCAATAAATAATGGACACCTACTCAGAGGCCTATTATGTACAGCTTATGAGTAGGGGCTTGAGTTTTTACCAACCACATGATCTGACCTGAAAAACCTCAGGGCCCTATAGTTTTCCTGGTCAGGACACATAATCAGGAAAAACTCAGGGTGCTACGAGTACAGAGGGCTATCATATTAACAGTCCAAATTGAAATGTGTTGTCCACTGTCCTCTGTTTAGCCATGCTCCTCTGTTATCTGGCCAGGTATTCTGATCCCCTGGTCCAGAGTGTTCCTGGGGCTGGAGTTGGTGCAGCTGGAGCGCTTGTCGGCCGTGCAGCTGGTTCTCTGAATGAACTGGAGGAAGTTCTCCTGAAAGGAGCCCTCATGGCTGGAGGCCACCAGCTCCACCGGCCCGGAGGAGCAGCAGCGCCGGAACTTGACCAACTCCTCCCTGATCTGCCTGTTGAGAAGGCCGTAAAAGAAAGGGTTGACAGCGAAGGAGGAGTAGGCCAGCCAGGTGACGGCCTCCTCCACGTCCCCGGGACTCTGCAGGGACGATCTGAAGGACAAGTGCAGGTGGAAGGAGAAGTAAGGCAGCCAGCAGAGCAGGAACTGGCTCACAATGACCACCAGGGTGAGGGCAGCCTTACCCCCGCTGAATGCCCTCTCAGGGGACAGTCTCTGGGGCAGGCTGCGGGTGGTGGTGATGATGGTGGTCTGGCTGTTGATGGAGTCAGAACGGTTGGCACGTTTGGCTGGGTTGGACGAGGCCCAGGTGGTGGTCGCAGGTGCGTGCTGCAGGGCAGCCGAGCGCGCCACCTTGTACACGTTACAGTAGACAGCAAAGATGACAATGGCAGGTAACAGGAAACACACCACGCTGAAGAGCACGGCGAACACCTTCCTCAACCGACTGTGGCTCCAGTGGAGGGAGCAGTGGTTGGCAGCGATGGAGCTGTGGGCCCCGTAGGCAGGCCAACCAAACAGGGTGACCAGGGCCAGAAGGATGGACTTGACCCATATGAGGAGCATTATGCCGATGGCTAGATTGATGCTCATCTTCACCTCGTAGCGCATGGGATGGACGATGTAGTAGTAGCGCTCCACACTGATGGCGGTGATGGTGAGGATGGAGGCACAGATGAGGAACACGTTGAGGAAGATGTAGACCTGGCACTCCAACACGGTGAACACCACGGTGCCAAAGAAGGGTGAGTTGGAGATGATGCCCAGGGGCATGAGGAGGATGGCACACAGCAGGTCCACTGCACACAGGTGGCACACAAAGGCAAACCTCTTCAGGTGAGGGGCGCGGGCGATGGCCACCATGACTCCAGTGTTGGCCAATAGGGCGATGAGATTAAGGGTCACCATTGCAAACAGCCCAATCAGATCTTTGATCTGAGACTGGGAGCTGGTGACCACTCCCACCTCTGCGGGGACTGTGGGGTTGGGTCCCCATAGGCCAGTTGTGAGGTTGGACCCTGTGCGATTGGGAATAGAGGCCAGCATCGGACTAGATTTCTCCATATTTCACAGAAGACTAGTCAGAGGCGTCACTACAGCAGCAGGCCCCATTGCAATGTTTACTTTCTTCTCTTTTCACGTACTTGTCATCATGTTGGATATGTCCTGTTAAGGAGACAAAAACACAATTTAAACATTTACTGTATAGGAGCTTGAAATGTCATGCTGATGCAGCTTAACATATGGTTTGCTCCTACGGTACATGTTGCTTTGAACATATGGTTTACTCTTACAGTACATGTTGCTTTAATGCCTAGTAATCTTTTTCTATTAAATCAGTCTTCATCCCTGTCATGTGAGGGACAACCTAATTGATTTATTCCATTTCAGACGGCCCTGGAGACCTCATTGTATTGACAAGGAATATGTTCTACATTAAATAACCCTTTAAGCCTTCAAAGACATTCTGTCTGACAGGCTCTTGAGATAAAAATCTTCTACAAGTTGAATATTCATGACGTCTTTGCTCTAGGCTGCACTGAGCATTTCTAMATTTCTTTCAGGTCTTGTTCTAAAAAAACGTATGTAGGTGTGGGTTGATAATTAGCCCAAGGTCAGAATGGAAATATACCGTACTTTCTATCTCATGCCTTGCTCAAACAGAAGAGGATGAGATGGTAATCAAAAATACATTTTGGGTAAAATAAGAGTAAAAATAGCTGTGTTTATGAGACAAGATTGTAATTGGATCGCAATTGTATATCATGAAATTAGGGGGTAAAATACAAAATGAAATCACCCAAATGAAATCCAGCCAATTTGACACAACTGTGGGAAGCTTTGGAGTCAACATGGGCTAGCATCCCTGTGGAACGCTTTCGACACCTTGTAGAGTCCATGCCTTGATGAATTGAAGCTGTACTAAGGACAAAATATTTGTAAGATGTTCTTAATGTTATGTACACTCAGTGTATAATCTAATATAGTAATGAAGTTAGAATAAAAATAAAACAAAGCAAATTAATCTGTAAAATGTTGGATATTATTTACATTTCTACAGCATTCTAGTCACAAGAGGATGGCCTGAGCGCTCTCTATTTCACTGCCTGGAGGTTATCTGACAAGCCAAACTACCAGATCACATGGACCTAAAACCAAGACAGCTAAAGAAATGAGAATACACATGCATTTTCACTGTTTTGATAAGAAAAACAGGTGCACAAGTTGATTCTGAATTAGAAAAAAACAGTTTTAGTTCAGATAAAGTACTTCCCACTGGGCAAAAACTGGTTGAATCAATGTTGTTTACATGTATGTTGCATTATGGGGATAAAATTGCCAGACTTGCACCTGCTGCAACCTGGTCTCAGAGCATTTTGTATTATTCTGTACGTAAATCGAGACACTCCATACAGCATATGATATGTTTCATAATGTATGTATTAATTTGTGATTGTCCTTCCCCCATTTCGTATTATGTTACAAATTACAATTCGTATTATATGTTACAAATTTGCATAACGTATGATATGTTACAAATTCTAGGTAGGTGGATAACGTTAGGTTAGCTAGGCTAGGACTTAGGCACTATGGTTAAGGTTAGGGTTAAGTTTAGGAGTGTGGTTAAAGGGTTATGGTCAGGGGATGGAGGGGTTAGCTAAAGGGCTAAGTTTAGGGGAAGGGTTAGATAACATGCTAAGTCATTTCAATGTAGCTAAAAAGTATTAAGTAGTTGAAAAGTTGCTAAAAAGCTAAAGATGTATGTGATGAGATTCAAACTCGCAACCTTTGGGTTGCTAGTGTAACAGTATAACTTTRGACCGTCCCCTCGCCCCTACACGGGCGCGAACCAGGGACCCTCTGCACACATCRRCARCTGACACCCACGAAGCGTCGTTRCYCATCGCTCCACAAAAGCCGCGGCTCTTGCAGAGCAAGGGGCAACACTACATCTAGGTTTCAGAGCAAGTGACGTAACTGATTGAAACGCTACTAGCGCGTACCCGCTAACTAGCTAGCCATTTCACATCCGTTACACTAGACATTTGTGTTATGTCCCTACCCACCCACCCCATTTTTTAACCATACCAAACGTAACATATCATACTAATTGRAGCATTCCGGATTTACGTTTACTATGTTATGTCTAGTCTATGTTACCAGGCTGGTATACCGTACCAGCCTACTCTATTGTAAAGTGGTTGTTCCACTGGACATCATAAGGTGAATGCACCAACTTGTAAGTCGCTCTGGATAAGAGCGTCTGCTAAATGACTTAAATGTAATGTAAATGTAATGTCATTTCAACCCCCTAAAAACGTGATGAAGATGAACCAACTTGGAAAAATTATTAGATTTCCAAACAGTTATCAACATAAGGGCATATCGTATTTTCTTCACCTAACCTTTAACCTAAATATAATGACATGGTGAATAATTWAAAAAAATGTAATGTTGAATTCATGTTCGTTGAATGTAAATCAAAACTAGACGAACTGCCGTCTATGCCCAGTGGGTTACTACAGTTTGTCTAAAACATATAGTCCTTACTCCTTGCTACATGGTGTCAGCATTGCATGGATTTGGGGAACACGAAGTAGGTAACAGTAAAGGGCACATTAGATACAGTGTGGTGCACAGGGCCAATGGATGGATTGTGGTGCTTTTCCTACTTTCTCTTCAAACATTGAGCAACAACAACCTTTCACTCACAGAGGAAAGCAAAACAACTCTATCCTTGCCTTTTGACTTTGATTCATAAGCCCGGTATTAGTCCCTTTAATTAATGTCCTGGTCCTTTCCATCTTTAGAAAGGTGTATTTTCTACAGACAGGAGAAAAAGTATAACACTTAAAAATAATATGTTTTACACTGAAGGATCAATGACTTCTGTTAAATGGCGCTATTTTTTGAGAGGTCACATGAGTCACCCATGCTTGTTCCTCCAATGTACCCCTCACTGCCCCCACCCCACTTCCTGTCCTTCTCTGAGCCCACCCCTTCCCTCTCCCCCAGCCATTTCAGCTCGAGCTGTCCCTGCACAGCTACTGTCAACTGGGTAACCCACTGAGATGAGTCAGTATAATATCCTTCAATGTTAATATATTAAAAGTATTTTCTTAAAATTTACATTTTGTATTTAGGATGTAGCTAAAGATAGATTTAGAGGCAAATGTTTTGTAAGGCTGTGTATTGAATGATAATAGATGGGATATAAAAACATTTCTGTTAAATTTCCATTCAGGAAATTATGGTATACTATTCTACTCAAAAGATGAAGTAATTTCTTAAGAGCACATACACATAGTGGACACTGGAGACATACTGTACATTACCCTGCATTTGAAACACATGCACCTGAACTGGAAAACCCACCCCCCAAAAAACAATAACTCTTAAAATAGCTTGTTGCCTCAACTTTCAGCTCATCTATGACTATCTGATGAAACATTCAAAGTGATTTCACTCTATGTAAAAATGCACAGTGCATCTCCAACAGAATGTACACCTGTTAGCTATGACCCCTGTTGAGGATACATTTTATGGATTTGTGAGTCAAAATGAGTAGAATGATAAGTCTTGTAACCTACCCATATGAGATTATGATATGTCCAGTCCAATTCAAAGAGACCAGGATTTTATGATTCGTCCTTTCTAGATATCCCAGGTGTTGTTTCAGTGAGGAGACGTCAGTTAAGCAGATCCAGACCTGAACAGGTCCACATAGACCAGTTACACGGGGTATTTCCACTGGATGAGCAGGACGAGCTCCACACTGCTGAGGATAGAGCTAGCCAGTGGGTTTTCCAGAGGTTTTGAAGTCTCTGGTATAGGTGTAGAGGGAATCACTTCACTTCACTCAGGATGGTGTCTAAGTCCCTGATAGATGTGAGGATGCGCTTTCCATCCCTCCTCCTCCTCTCTATCACTGTGTAAGGCAGTGACTGTCACACATTGTGCACTGTGTGATTCCCTCCCCTCCTCCCTCCCTCCCAGACAGACACACACTCCACTGTCCCCTAAAGAGACAGTATTTCCCTGGGTCCTAGAGCACACCAATTCAAAAGACTGACATCAGCTCTGCGTTAACATGTATATGCAGGTGCAGTTAACATGTTGGCTTTTTCCAACAATGTGTGTCTGTATTATTTCGATGCAAAAACAAACAAAACATTTTTTACAATCAAATATCACCTTACTCATAGAGTGAGGGTTATTAAAACATGAGGTATAATCTTGTCGTGACTCCTGAACTTTCAATATTGGATTTAGTAATTGACCCAGCTGTGGTGATATGAGAACATTTCCCCCATCTCTGGATGACACTGTTCAAAATATAGGTTTATGGAAGAAAGTAATGGTAACTGTCTGTGTTGGTGTTGCTGTTTATCGAAATGTTGAATGTGTTGTCTGAAGAATGTGGTCAACACATCCAACTGTGCATCTACAGCATGTTGCAAACATGTTGGGCAACAACCACTAAATAGTGGCAACCCACAGAAGTAACATCAAAAGTGCTGAAAAAATAACTTAAGAGTGATTTGTCAAAACACTGGGGTCTGGGCTGAGTTACATAAATAGGTGAAAGCATATGCAGTCTCCTCAGAGAGAGAGGTCTGACAGCCAGCTGGAGGGTTATTTGTTTATTGAGCCTTCAAGTAAATAGATCAGGTGAAAAAAGGCTCAGAGGTGGTCTGAGCCTGGATGTTCACTAGTGACACCTCCTGGTTACGAGGCAGAAGGACATTCTCTCAACCGGCTGCTGTGTGCAATAAACAGCCCCATAGTCTTACAGCGTCTCAGAGTTCGAGTGCTGATCCAGAATCAGATCACCCTCCAATTATTCGTTACGATTTAAAAGGCAAAACTGATCCTAGATCACGAATCTGGACCCAGGCCCAGGAAAATGTATAAACTGAGACAAGAGCATTGATCATCACCACAGGAACTTTGAGCCTTGCTAGGTAACACATGAATATTAACATACACAGTGCACTGGGATTATAGATTTGCAAAGCCGCATGGTCTCCTTCATAGACGCACAACACATGCAAATCAAACTTCTAAACCATACAGATCAACTCTACAGTTATTCCTTCAATCATGCATTTTATTACATGCCAATACAGCATCTAGGCCTATCTAGTGTATTGAATTATGTTCCATGCACTAACATTCAAACAGTTATTGAAGAGAGATGTTTTCACAAAGTAGGTAAGTGAAAATAAAGCTTTATACAAGTATATTCAGAGTAGGAAATACTCACAGCTAAATGAAAACATATAGTGCAGAATAAAGATACAGGTAGGTATTGTATTGCATATTAGTAAAGGTACAGTATTCACACTACATCCAGTAAAGGTAAAGAGAATAGTCCTCCCATAACAGAAATGAGCGGCCAAATAGTACAATAACATTGAAAATCCACAATACTATGATCTGTTCAAAGTAAATATTGTAGACTAATAGAATTACAATTAGGATTATAATTTTAAGTGAGAGTGCAGTATTTATACTCCGGTTAAGAGTAGAATCACCAACGACTTGCAACCAAAACTGACAATGGAAGACTTCAAAGCCTGTTGTGTAAAGCATAAGGCACAGAGAAGTATATCTGATACATTATAGACAACTTTGGTTGAATATGGTACTCAGTGACAGTGATGTCTAACAACAACCACCTTCATTTGAATAATACTCTTGATACTCATCTAATTAGACAGAGTAGGTGACATTTTTCTCCTAGATGGCATAGGTGCCTTTCCCCTCTCCGATTAAAACTTGAGCTCCAGCAGGTAGCGGATGCGACACTGGTTCTCCTTGTAGACCAGATACTCGCTGTTGGAGAAGCAGCTGTCCTTGTACTGGGGCTGCTTAATGGGCTCACCCTGAGGCACAGCCACCTGCTTACCATCCAGAGTCAGGAAGATGTCCTTAGATGGGTCTGAAACAACACACAGTGTTCACTACACAACCATACAGCTGAAACACACAAGTGTTTACTATACAAACACTGTACTGATATACACAACAAAAAGTGTTCACTAGACTTATGCAGTCTTTTCGATATCTGCTCATCATCTACCAGATGTTTAGACATACAGTGACCACTTCAGTAGTGTATATGGAGAAAGACACTTGCAAATACAACTCTCTTTCGGTTACACAGACTCTTGGTTTCCCATCCTATTCAACTACCTCCCTCCGGCTTTTTATTCACATTACCTGATGAAAATGCTGTACAATATGTGACCCGATTCAGGAAACTATGCTTATGTCGCAAGTCACGACTTCACAGGAGAGACTTTAGAACGTAAAAAGTATTTGATCAAAATGCGTTTTCTGGCAGAAATGTCTTCTCGAACATGAACTTTCAAGTGCCTTAATAACAAACTTTTATGCCATCTGTAAACACAAATAAAGTTGTTAAATTAATAGCCTAGCTGGTTTAGCCAAAGAAAAAGCCAGGTAGATTCCCGCTAACCATGACTGGCTGAGATAATGAGTGGGCCATAATGTGGTGTAGCATCTTGTGTCTATAAAATGAGCTGCTCGTTATGCGTAGATAATCCTTTCTACTGCAGTTTGTTCAAAATATATAACTTTGGCCATGGAGAACTGCAAATATGTTGCTACTGCTCTCAATAACACCGCTGCCCAGAATTTATCAGGCGCTTTCGACAAAGGTCAGTGGGAAAAAGTTGTGATGGACTACTTTCTGGAGGATGACCGTGCCATGCTGACTTTCTGGAGGACTCTGTAAATGTATCAGACGATGAGGAAATCACTGATTTAGGTAAAAACATTTTCATTGAAGACATTGTAGAGTCTTCTGATGACTGTGATGGGGAAGAAACGGCGATCAACAGTGTTGTTGTCACGGAAGATGTTGACCCGAGTTTTGAAATCAGTGGAACACAACGGGCCAAACAAGCTGTGTAAACTAAATGGAAAAGACAAAAGTCTTATTTAATGAAAGGGGGTGCAGTCTGCCGTGAAGCTTTCATCCATGTATACGGGTAAGAATCTAACTACAGTTTCAGAGAGTACACTATCGTCCAAACGTTTGGGGTCACTTAGAAATATATTTTTGTTTTAAAAGAAAAGCAAATTTTTCCCCATTAAAATATCATCAAATTGATCAGAAATACAGTGTAGACATTGTTAATGTTGTAAATGACTATTGTAGCTGGAAATGGCAGATTTCATACTTAGGCGTACAGAGGCCCATTATCAGCAACCATCAGTCCTGTGTTCCAATGGCACGTTGTGTTAGCTAATCCAAGTTTATAATTTTAAAAGGCTAATTGAACATTAGAAAACCCTTTTGCAATTATGTTAGCACAGCTGAAAACTGTTGTGCTAATTAAAGAAGCAATACAACTGGCCTTCTTTAGACTAGTTGAGTATCTGGATAATCAGCATTTGTGGGTTCGATTACAGGCTCAAAATGGCCAGAAACAAAGACCTTTCTTCTGAAACTCATAAGTCAATTCTTGTTCTGAGAAATGAAGGCTATTCCATGCAAGAAATTGCCAAGAAACTGAAGATCTCGTACAACGCTGTGTACTACTCCCTTCACAGAACAGCGCAAACTGGCTCTAACCAGAATAGAAAGAAGAGTGGGAGGCCCCGGTGCACAACTGAGCAAGAGGACAAGTACATTAGTGTCTAGTTTGAGAAACAGACGCCTCACAAGTCCTCAACTGGCAGCTTCATTAAATGGTACCCGCAAAACACCAGTCTCAACGTCAACAGTGAAGAGGCGACTCCAGGATGCTGGCCTTCTAGGCAGATTTGCAAAGAAAAAGCCATATCTCAGACTGGCCAATAAAAATAAAAGATTAAGATGGACAAAAGAACACAGACACTGGACAGAGGGACTCTGCCTAGAAGGCAGCACCCCGGAGTCACCTCTTCACTGTTGATGTCGAGACTGGTGTTTTGCGGGTATTATTTAATGAAGCTTCCAGTTGGGTGTAGTCAAAGGAGAGCTCTCCAGTAGGTATCAAAACAGTCCAAGGTCCTTTTCTCAAAACTAAGTTTACAAGTGTATCAACTTTCAAAGCAGAATAACTTTCCCATTGTTCGACAAAAATGCTGTGTATGATATCCCATTTTGTAGCTCAGTCTCTACTTTATCCAATTTTTWAAAAACAATTTAAAATTTTGCTACATAAGACCGAATCCAGGTGGTGAGTCACATATGACCTTGTTTCAATCTGATGCACATTCAAAATGTCATAAAAAAATCAACACCACAGATCTCTCCCTGTCCTCTGCCGTGCCCTGATTGTATTACTGCTGATGATATCTGGAAATGTGCATGTACACACTGGTCCGTCTACTGTTGCTAGCCCCAACTCTGACATGTGCTTCGATTATTTCTGCTTCACTGATTTCTGCTCTCGTAAATGCCTGGGTTTTCTGCACGTTAACACTAGAAGCTTATTACCTAAAATTGATCAATTGAAAGTGTGGGTTCACAGCTCCAATCCAGATGTGTTGGTCATTACTGAGACATTGTTAAGAAAGAGTGTTCTGAACACTGATGTTAACCTTTCTGGTTAAAACCTTTTTCGGCAAGACAGATCTTCCAAAGGTGGTGGAGTGGCAATCTTTACCAAGGAACACATTCAGTTCTCGGTAGTCTCCACTAAGTCTGTTCCCAAACAACTTGATTAGCTGTTTATAAGCTTTCAAATAGCTATTTGTTAACTGTTGCTGAGTGCTACCATCCACCATCAACACCCTAACTGCCCTACCTAACATGGTTTAGACCCTTTCTTCTTTAAGGTTACAGCCCCTATCATCGTTGAGCCTCTCTCACCTTTTTAACATKTCTTTCCTCTCTTGGGAGTTTCCCAGTGCTTAGAAGGCACTGGGAAATCCTAACTGTCATAGGTCAATTTATATCTTGTCCTTTTTATCAAAAGTCAACTGACTGGCTTTCTTGGTCTATAGTATTCTCTCTGGTATACAATCTGGTTTCTGCTTAGGTTATGGATGTGTCACTGCAACGTAAAGGTCCTATATTATGTCACCATTGCTCTTGATTCTAAGCAATGTTGTGCTGCTACTGTTATTGACTTGGCCAAAGCTTTTGATACGGTAGACCATTCCATTCTTGTGGATCGGCTAAGGAATATTGGTGTCTCTGAGGGGTATTTGGCCTGGTTTGCCAACTACCTCTTCAGAGTGTGCAGTGTGTAAAGTCAGAACATTTGCTGTCTCAGCCACTGCCTGTCACCAAGGGAGTACCCCAAGGCTCGATCCTAGGACCCACGCTCTTCTTAATGTACATCAACATAGCTCAGGCTACTGTACCTGGTTCCAACTGTCCTCTAGCCACCACGCAGTCATAGCCGGAAGGAGCCTTCTTCAGGGAGCTGTCATCCATAGTGATGGTGTTTTCCTTCCCCAGCGCCACCTCGTTCAGAAACATCACCCCCCTGTCTTTAGATGTACGCACTACACAGGGACAGGACACATATGTAGTAAGTAGCACGGTATTTCTTCACAAAACGAACAGTGTCGTAGTAATGCACCTAACAGTCTTATACTCACTACATGAACATACATTTGGAAATTGACTGGATATTCCGAAGATGACGTCTAAAAGAGATACCGGTAGTTCAGCCACATGGTAGCTATAGCCTCACCGTATGCAGCTGACTTGCTGTTCTCCGAGGCAAAGTAGATGCCCCTGCCCACACGGCCCCCTGACTGGGGCATGATCCGCAGGCCGCCCTTCAAGATGGCTGCCACCACCGCCACATTGGTACCGTGCCACAGCAGACGCCGGTTCTCTAGTCCGTCGTTCTCCCTGAATCTCTCCGCCTGGGGAGAACAATCCCCACAGAAAGCATTAGTATTTAAGTTGATTGATCTAAGTCAAACAAACCTACAGTTATAACAATATATAATTTTTTATTTATTTTATACATTCATCAGCACAAAAATCAAGAGCACAGGAAATTAGTAAAAAAATTAATGCTGTATTACATGCTACAAGGATTATGACATGAAGTTGTTGTGCCATATGTTACCCACCTCAGTCTCTCTGTCCACCTCCCAGACATCTATAATCTTTGGCTGGTTGTGGCTATATGCAGTGGCCTTCAGGTATTTCTCTATGACCTTTAAATGAGGCAAGAATGGAAATACAATGGAAGCTTTACATTTACAATATTCTTCTCTCTGTAGTATAAATGATGCTTTGTCACAGTAAATATAGTCACCCATTTAAATATGACCATCAGCATATCACTAAAGACTTGTGTGATTTTGAACAATACAGTGGTGTTTGTATAGAATTCAACTTCGATTAGAGACCACAGTACCTTGAATTCCTGTGTATCTCTTTGTAGTAGAACGAGTTTGCAGCTGAGAGACAGATAGTTTTGGTCCAGTGGATGAGGTACTTTCTCCACCTCCATTTGCTCCTGGGCCTTCTCAGTCTCAGCCTTCAAGTTCTGGGCTATCTCTATATCAGCCAGCACCTGCAGGGGACAGCACAGTCAGGAATGGGATCAGGCCTGGCCAGGAGTTTCACCAGACCTGATCAGGGAAAACTGGGTTCTTATTGTAGGCTATTAAAAAACTTTTGGCCCTAAATAGTACTGATCAAGATCAATGTCATTCCATAAAGCACAATACTGTGACAGGGTCTAATCAAGTACAAGGTGATCTGGAAACACTTATCTCCCTCACTAGCTTTAAGCACCAGCTGTCAGAGCAGCTCACAGATTACTGCACCTGTACATAGCCCATCAATAATTTAGCCCAAACAACTACCTCTTCCCCTACTGTATTTATTGATTGATTTATTTTGCTCCTTTGCACCCCATTATTTCTATTTAAGCTTTGCATTCTTTCACTGCAAAACTACCATTCCAGTCTTTTACTTGCTATAATGTATTTACTTCGCCACCATGGCCTTTTTTTGCCTTTACCTCCCTTATCTCACATTGTATATAGACTTATTTTTCTACTGTATTATTAACTGTATGTTTGTTTTACTCCATGTGTAACTCTGTTGTTGTATGTATCGAACTGCTTTGCTTTATCTTGGCCAGGTCGCAATTGTAAATGAGAACTTGTTCTCAACTTGCCTACCTGGTTAAATAAAGGTGGGGGAAAAAAATGGGGGGAAAAATTGAGAAATAAAATCTCACCAGAAGCATCTCCTTCTTCTTCTCCACGATCTCAGAACTGTCGATGACCGGGGGCCTGGTGCGTCCAAAGTTGTGTGGGATGGTGGTGAAGAACTTGGAGGAGAGTTCCTCCAGTTTGGGCCTGCTGGCGTTCATGGCTCCCTCGATCTCCTCCAGCACCTCAAAGCCCTTAGCGATCTGCATCTTGCTCAGCTTCCCCAGAGGCATCTTCTTTATGTCTGGTGGCCCAAAGAGAGAGACAATAAGGGGGATATGATTACACACATATCACTGCTCTGTCTGAGTTTATATGTTAGGCCTATATAAACTGTGTAGGTGTCTATGTTGACTGCTCTCCTCTACATTGGTAAATGTGGTAGTTAGGGAACTTGCAACACAGCTAAATAAACATTGTATACATTTTACAGTCCTACTTACATTATCGATCAGACAGACTAGGTTTCTATATGGATTAGACATTTATCTCCAGATCGCAAAGCTTTACCCTCCATTTAAAATGACTAATGATTTAGGATACTCTTCTCTGATCACATAGAGCAGATGCCTGGGCTTCCCTGACTTCAGTTTAACAGCCAAGTATATCATTGCACTGACAGAGTAAAACACAATACAACAAGCAGTCCAGTCCAACAGGTATGTTACATAACAGAACATGTGTACATAGACAGACCGCACCCAGGCTTACTGACTGAGGAAYAGAAAGTTGCTTCAGTGCTGGACAGATTGACACCCACCCAGGTTCATGCACTCCATGGCCTCTTTGAACATGTCATTGCTGAAGATGAGCTGGATGAGCTTCTGCGTGGGGCTGTCCAGGGTGCAAGGGAGGATGTTTCTGGGGCCCTTGCCAATCTTCCCATCAACACAGTCCACCTGCAAAAGCCAGAAGAGAGCATGTTATAAGAGAGGGAACAGAAATGGACACAGCAAAACTATAAATGAGTCAGCCTGCCCGCCTGAGCGTATTGTAAGATATACTAATTACAGGAGCCAGGAAGGTAAAATGTTGTTATTCTTTAGAGTATGGTTGGGCGATGTCTGAAATTACAGCTATTATTTGATATCAGTTATATATATTAGCCTACCCTTTAAAAACTAATATTACAGCCATATCAAGTGCAGGCTATTGCTATTTCATCATCTTGARCATCTGGGTAAGGGCATTTGCGTAATTCTTTCTTCATTTAGGCTACTTCAGACTGTAAATAATAAAAAATAAAAAGGCATTTCACTTAGTAACTATAGAATAGCCTGCCTTATACTAAATCAGAAAAAAACAATGGCTGAATTGGTGGTGTTAAGCAGTCCTTCGGTTTCAGGCAATGGATGTACAGACTACAAACCTCCAAAATTTACAAGTCCATCATCCTGCGGAGTTTGCTACTCTGGGCAGAAAAGGTGAACATGCTGGTGTTTTCTGCCAGAAACCTTTAGGTAGGTCTAAGACATGGTAAAAAACAACTAAACCTAACAGTTCATCATTGCACTTTATTTTAATGTAGCCTATATCCAGATCCAGATGCATCTTATTCGAAAGACATAGCCTATAGATTAAACTAAAATATTCAGTCAAACCCTTAGACTTACATGCATCGTTTTTTTGGACTAATTTGTTATTTTAGTACTTATTTTGTTCAGGCTACTTTATTTATTTTGTAACTTGTTGGCCTATACTTCGGATTTGTACAGTTCGAAATGCAAAAAAGCATATGCTAAATGGCCTATTCATTTTTTGCCTACGCCAATGTTCATTCAAGTGTTAAAGAATGTTATAGGCTAAATAATTTGATTTTCAGGAGCTGACTTTYGTGTGTCTGTGTTATTTTGCTCATTGTCAAGGTGTTATAATTATTTCAGCTCTGCCCAAACTTGAAAATGGCTTGCTCAACACGTGAAGGATGCAAAGGGACAACTCAATTCCTTTCCAGTGTTTTATTWTGGTTTTGATGCCATTTGTTGAATATGTTGAAACAGTTGATTTGTTGAATAGAGTAGTTGAATGACAGAGGAATAAGGAATAGGGAATAGGTAGATAACCTTAAACAGAGAATAAACATGCATTATTTTACACAAACAATGCATGACACAGCAACAAAGCATGGCTTTGAATAAAGTAAACGTTTAAACAATTTAATCTAGCACTTCAAGCAATTACTTCTGCAGTCAGAAAATATCCACAACAAAAGAAGTCACCACCCCTACCAGAGTTACACATGTAAATTGTGCTAAGCACTGGATGCAACATAATAAATAATTCCAAACATTACATACCAGTTGCGTCTTTAGGGTTGAACAATGAGCTGTGTGTATGTTGAGGACCAAACATTTTATACCCATGCTTATCTGCCAGGTGTGCATGTAAAAGTAGTCCCTCCAGAAATGCTGGCTCAATTTTTTAGTTCCACCCGTGTTTTTGGGTTATCTGCCCTCTTGAGGCCTGGAGTTCTTTAAAGGAAGAGCTGCCATTGTGCTCATGTTTTGAGTGTTCTGTTTTTTGACGCAACACTCATCTTAATCTTTTTTTTTATTGGCCAGTTTGGGTAATGGTTTTTCTTTGCAACTCTGTCTAGAAGGCCAGCATCCCAGAGTCGCCTCTTCACTGTTGACGTTGAGACTGGTGTTTTGCGGGTACTATTTAATGAAGCTGCCAGTTGAGGACTTGAGGCATCTGTTTCTCAAATTAGACACTAGGGTACTTGTCCTCTTTCTCAGTTGTGCACCGGGGTCTCTGTTATGAATTTTATGTATAAATGACTAAATGTATATATATAAAATGTATTTCTTATTATCCAATTATTCTACATTGTAGAATTTGTATTTATTTATTTAACTAGGCAAGTCAGTTAAGAACAAATTCTTATTAACCATGACGGCCTACCAATGACGACCTTTTATGTTATTTTAAACAAGAGACACAACACTACATAAAAGAGAGGCCTAAGACATCATAGCAAGGCAGCAACACAGCATGGGAGCAACAGAACAYGACAACATGGTAGCAACAACATGGCAGCAGCACAAAACATGGTACAAACATTATTGGGCACAGACAACAGCAAAGGTCAAGAAGGTAGAGACAACAATACATCACTCAAAGCAGCCACAACTGTCAATAAGATTGTCCATGATTGAGTCTTTGAATGAAGAGATGGAGATAAAACTGTCCAGTTTGAATGATTGCTGCAGCTCGTTCCTGTCGCTAGGTACAGCGAACTGAAAAAACGAGCGACCCAGGATGTGTGCGCTTTGGCGACCTTTAACAGAATGTGACTGGCAGAACGGGTGTTGTATGTGGAGGATGAGGGCWGCAGTAGATATCTCAGATAGGGTGGAGTGAGGGTGGAGTGAGGCCTAAGAGGGTTTTATAAACAAGCATCAACCAGTGGGTCTTTCGACGGGTATACCGAGTAGTATAGAGTGCAGTGATATGGCCTATAAGGAGAATTGGTGGCAAATARGATGGCTGAATGGTAAAGAACATAAAGCCGCTCGAGAGCACCCTTACCCTTACTATAAATTACGTCTCCATAATCTAGCATGGGTAGGATGGTCATCTGAATCAAGGTTAGTTTGGCAGCTGGGGTGAAAGAGAAGCGATTACAATAGAGGAMACCAAGTCTAGATTTAACGTTAGCCAGCAGCTTTGATATATGCTGAGAGAAGGACAGTGTAAAGTCAAGCCACACTCCCAAGTACTTGTATGAGGTGACTACCTCAAGCACTAAACCCTCAGGAGGTAGTAATTAACACCTGTGGGGAGAGGGGCATTATTCTTACCAAACCACATGACCATTGTTTTGGAGGTGTTCAGAACAAGGTGAAGGGCAGAGAAAGCTTGTTGGACACTGAAGAAAGCTTTGTTGTAGAGCGTTTAACACAAAATTCGGGGAGGGGCAAGGTGAGTATAAGATTATCATCTGCATATAAAAATGTATGAGAGGCTTCCTACTGCCTGAGCTATGTTGTTGATGTAAATTGAGAAGAGTGTGGGGACTAGGATCGAGCCTTGGGGTACTCCCTTGTTGACAGGCAGTGAAGACATCAAAACGATAAAATAAGGAGGCTCGATCCTAGGCCCCAAGCTCTTCTCATTTTATACACACACACACACACACACACACACACACACCAGTCAAAAGTGTATTTATTTAGACTATTTTCAACATTGTAGAATAGTGAAGACATCAAACTATGAAATAACACATATGGAACCATGTTGTAACCAAAAAAAGTGTTAAACAATTCAAAATAAATGTTATATTTGAGATTCTTCAAATAGTCACCCTTTGCCTTGATGACAGCTTTGCACACTCTTGGCATTCTCTCAACAAGCTTCAGGAGGAATGTTTTTCAACAGTCTTGAAGGAGTTCCCACATATGCTGAGCACATTCTGGCTGCTTTTACTTCACTCTGTGGTCCAACTCATCCCAAACCATCTCAATTGGGTTGAGGTCGGGTGATTGTGGAGGCTAGGTCATCTGATGCAGCACTCATTACACTCCTTCTTGGTCAAATAGCCCTTACACAGCCTGGAGGTGTGTTATATCATTGTCCTGTTGAAAAACAGATGATAGTGGGACTAAGTCCAAACCAGATAGGATGGCGTATCGCTGCAGAATGCTGTGGTAGCCATGCTGGTTACCTTCTTTGATATAGGGGGCAGCATTTTAACTTTTGGATGAATTGCGTGCCCATAGTGAACTGCCTCCTACTCTGTCCCAGATGCCAATATATGCATATTATTATTACTATTGTATGGAAAACACTCTGAAGTTTCTAAAACTGTTTGAATGATGTCTGTGAGTATAACATAACTCATATGGCAGGCAAAAACCTGAGAAAAAATCCAAACAGGAAGTGAGAATTCTGAGACTGGTCGATGTTAAAGTCATCGCCTATTCAATTCCCTGTAATATATGGATCTGTTTGCACTTCCTACGCCTTCCACTAGATGTCAACAGTCTGTAGAACGCTGAATGAAGCCTCTAGTGTGATGTGGGGCCGGATGGGAGGCGTTTCAGTCATTGGTCTGGCAGATTGCCAGTTCTTGGTCACGCGCTTTCCTCATGATATCGCCTTGCGTTCCATAACTTCTACAGACATGAAGGAATGCTCCGGTTGGAAAGTTATTGGATATATATGATAACAACATCCTGAAGATTGATTCTCTACTAAGTTTGACCAGTTTATTCGACTTGTAATATAACTTTTTGAAGTTTTCGTCCGACGTTTGCCTGCCAATGCGCGAGCGTTTGGACACGTATACTACACATGCTAGCAAAAGTAGCTAATTGGACATAAGTAATGGACATTATCGAACAAAACAACAATTTGTGGAACTAGGATTTCTGGCAGTGCATTCTGATGAACATAATCAAAGGTAAGGGAATATGTATGATGTCATTTCGTATTTCTGTTGACTCCAACATGGCGGAGAAATGTTGTTAAATCTGAGCGCCGTCTCAGATTATTGCATGGTGTGCTTTTTACGTAAAGCTTTTTTTAAATCTGACACAGCGGTTGCATTAAGAACAAGTGTATCTTTAATTCTGTGTAAAACATGTATCTTTCATCAAAGTTTATGATGAGTATTTCTGTTATTTGACGTGGCTCTCGGTGTCTTTCATGTGTGATTTCATGAAAGATTGATTTTTATAGTAATATATTTGAATTTGGCGCGCTACATTCTTTCTGGATTTTGGCCAAGTGGGACGCTACCGTCCCACCTATCCCAGAGAAGTTAAATGTGCCTTGAATTCTAAATAAATCAGACAGTGTCACCAGCAAAGCACCAACACACCATCACACCTCCTCCTCCATGTTTCACGGTGAGAACCACACATGCGTAAATCATTCGTTCACCTACTCTGCGTCTCACAAAGACACGGCGGATGGAACCGAAAATCTCAAATTTGGACTCATCAGACCAAAGGACAGATTTCCAACGATCTAACGTTCATTGCTCGTGTTTCTTGGCCCAAGCAAGTCTTCGTCTTGTTGGTGTCCTTTAGTAGTGGTTTCTTTGCAGCAATTTGACCATGAAGGCCTGATTCACGCAGTCTGCTCTGAACAGTTGATGTTGAGATGTGTCTGTTACTTGAACTCTGTGAAGCATTTATTTGGGCTGCATTCTGATGTGCAGCTAACTCTTATCCTCTGCAGCAGAGGTAACTCTGGGTCTTCCATTCCTGTGGCGATCCTCATGAGAGCCAGTTTCATCATAGCACTTGATGGTTTTTGCAACTGCATTTGAAGAAACTTTCAAAGTTCTTGAAAATATCCAGATTGACTGACCTTCATGTCTTAAAGTAATGATGGACTGTCGTGGKTATGACATTACAAGCTTGGCACACCTGTATTTGGGGAGTTTCTCCCATTCTCTATGCAGATCCTCTCAAGCTGTCAGGTTGGATGGGTAGCGTTGTCGCATAGCTATTTTCTGGTCTCTCCAGATGTTCGATCGGGTTCAAGTCCGGGCTCTTACTGGGCCACTCAAGGACATTCAGAGACTTGACCCAAAGCCACTCCTGCGTTGTCTTGGCTGGGTGCTTAGGGTCATGGTCCTGTTGGAAGGTGAACCTTCTCTCCAGTCTGAGGTCCTGAGCCCTCTAGAGAAGGTTTTCATCAATCTCTGTACTTTGCTCTGTTCATTTTTCCCTCGATCCTGACTAGTCTCCCAATCCCATCCACTGAAAAACATCCCACAACATGATGCTGCCACCACCATGCTTCACTGTAGGGATGGTGCTAGGTTTCCTTCAGACGTGACGCTTGGCATTCAGGTCAAAGAGTTGGTTTCATCAGACCAGAGAATCTTGTTTCTCATGGTCTGAGAGTCTTTAGGTGCCTTTTGGCAAACTCCAAGCGGGCTGTCTTGTGCCTTTTACTGAGGAGGCTTCCGTCTGGCCACTCTACCATAAAGGCCTGTTTGGTGGAGTGCTGCACAGATGGTTGACCTTCTGGAAGGTTCTCCCATCTCCACAGAGGAACTCTGGAGCTCTGTCAAGAGTGACCATAGGGTTCTTGGTCACCTGCCTGACCAAGACCCTTCTCCCCCAATTGCTCTGTTTGGCAGGGCGGCCAGCTCCAGGAAGAGTCTTGGTGGTTCCAAACTTCTTCCACTTAAGAATGATGGAGGCCACTGTGTTCCTGGGGACATTCAATGCTGCAGACATCGGTGCCTCGAAGTGTGTCTCAAAGCTCTACAGACAATTCCTTAGACCTCATTACTTTTTTTGCTCTGACATGCACTGTCAACTGTGGAACCTTAGATGGACAGGGGTGTGGCTTTCCAAATCATGTCCACTCAACTGAATTTATCACAGGTGGACTCCAATCAAGTTGAAGAAACATCTCAAGGATGATCAATGGAAACAGGATGCACTTGAGCTCAAATTCTAATCTCATAGCAAAGGGTCTGAATGCTTATGTAAAGAAGGCATTTCTGTTTTTATTTTTAATAAATATGAGGTATTGTGTGTAGATTGCTGAGAATTATAATTTATTTAAAGCATTTTAGAATAAGGCTGTAACGTAACAAAATGTGGAAAAAGTCAAGGGGTCTGAATACTTTCCGAAGGCACTGTATGTAAACTCAACAACAAAAAAAGAAACGTCCCCTTTTCAGGACCCTGTCTTTCAAAGATAATTAATTAAAATCCCAAAAACTTCACAGATCTTCATTGTAAAGGGTTTAAACACTGTTTCCCATGCTTGTTCAATGAACCATAAACAATTAATGAACATGCACCTGTGGAACAGTCGTTAAGACACTAACAGCTTACAGACGGTAGGCAATTAAGGTCACAGTTATGAAAACTTAGGACTCTAAAGAGGCCTTTCTACTGACTCTGAAAAACACCAAAAGAAAGATGCCCAGGGTTCCTGCTCATCTGCRTGAACGTGCCTTAGGCATGCTGGAAGGAGGCATGAGGACAGCAGATGTGGCAAGGGCAATAAATTGCAATGTCCGTACTGTGACACCTAAGAGAGCGCTATAGAGAGACAGGACGGACACCTGATCGTCCTCGCAGTGGCATCCCACGTGTAACAACACCTGTACAGGATCGGTACATTCGAACATCACACCTGCGGGACAGGTACAGGATGGCAACAACAACTGCCCGAGTTACACCAGGAACACACAATCCCTCCATCAGTGCTCAGACTGTCCGCAATAGGCTGAGAGAGGCTGGACGGAGGGCTTGTAGTCCTCCCCAGACATCAACGGCAACAACGTAGCCTATGGGTACAAACCCACCGTCGCTGGACCAGACAGGACTGGCAAAAAGTGCTCTTCATCAAGTCCCATTGAGCACATCTGGGACCTGTTGGATCGGAGGGTGAGGGCTAGGGCCATTCCCCTCGGAAATGTCTGGGAACTTGCAGGTGCCTTGGTGGAAGAGTGGGGAAGAGTGGGGTAATATCTCACAGCAAGAACTGGCAAATCTGGTGCAGTCCATGAGGAGGAGATGCACTGCAGTACTTAATGCTGCTGGTGGCCACACCAGATACTGATTGTTACTTTTGATTTTGACCCCCCCTTTGTTCAGGGACACATTATTCCAGTTCTGTTAGTCACATGTCTGTGGAACTTGTTCAGTTTATGTCTCAGTTGTTGAATTTTGTTATGTTCATACAAATATTTACACATGTTAAGTTTGCTGAAAATAAACGCAGTTGACAGTGAGTGGACGTTTCATTTTTAGGGAATAGGCCATTTGGCTTGTAGCAATGCTGTGTATTCAGCATTGCGCTGCCAGACTCCGGTGGTGAATTCAAGTTCAAATATGCTAAAACATAGTTTATGATATTACAATGTTATTACCATCGACAATGACTGTCAAACATCATTGATACATAAAATTGCCAAACACTACTTTAGAATCCGTGGTCCTACTGAGACCCAGCCACCACTTTACCTTGACCTCTGCATCCTGGTCTCCATCTACCTCTATCAGGGTGTACTTCCCCGGGTGAGACAGAAAGTTGTCCCGCTCCTTCCAGCTGTTCTTCGTCTTGTCTTTGAACTTCTTCTCAAAGTCTTTGATGGCTTTGTCTGGGCTGTTGGAGAGGTCTGATAGGTTTGACTGACCCGTTTCTCCCTGTAAGGGAGAGAGGAGAAGATGATGCTTCAATTCTGGGTGCTCAAGAAATTAATAGCTTAGTATTTAAGATAATTAACTAAAATGTAGATTTACTACTAAAATATACACAGGAATGTGTAGTAAACTACCATCGTGTCTTTGTCTAAAATTAAGCTTACCACTCTCCCCCATCTGGTCCAGCAGTAGTAAGAGTCATCTATACACAACACTTGAATGACATAAAACTTGTTGTTGTTATTTCCAATGTTGGTCTGATTCAGCATGCAATCATAATCTTCATACACCTGTGGGGGAGATTAAAGGAGGAMCATGATTCAGGAAAGCAGTCAGATAAAAAATGGGCACATTCATCTATTGCACTGCACAGCAGTCTGTCCTACTGACATGACTGCAAAGATGATCAAACAAATCAAGTCAAATACCTGTAACTAGTGACAGTTTCTCAGATTCTGCTACATATGAATGATTAGCAAACATGCTGTAGCAACACACTGGTCTTTTGAAACAGCTATAACTGAATGCAGCATATACAGTAGATATGAGTGACCTTCCACACTCATTATCTCAGGTGTCTTGGGGGAGCATACATTACAACTGAGCAGAGGTAATGTCATGAACAAGGAAAGAAGAGAATAGTCCCCTTCTGTATTAGATGAATATAAGGGGCAAGTGTCTCTCACTCTCAGGGAGTTTACTTCCAACTGAAACTATTACTGTACCCTACATGTCACTTCTAAGGTTTGTATATTGGAAAGTAGTCAAACCTCATTGAATCTAAATGAAGGGTGTGGCTGAACTGAAAGCCATACATTGTCATAGCCTTTACAGTTAGTGTGTGACAAGTGCTTCAATCACAGTAACACCTTCAAAGTACCTCAATGAGTAACACTGACTGCACAGGAGGACTTTTGAGCTGAAATAGTACACAATACATTTTTGTATGATTGGTGGCACAGGCAGCATAATAAATAGCCTACTCCTTGCCTTGATATGGCATGATGTCCAACTCACCCTTCCTGACTGCTGTTCTGACAGCAAGCAGTGCTCATCCGCCTTCCTTTTGCCCTTAACTTCTGGCCCTGCAGCCTTCAGAGCCTCTTTGGCAGAGGTAAAGGCATCCTTTGGTGTGTCAGGCTCTTGCTTGACCTTCTTTCCACCCGCTTTATTGGCTTTGGTGGATGAGGCAGCCCTTTTCTTTGGTGCCATCCCTGATCTGTATTTCAATCACTGCAGAAAAAAGAAACATTATGCATCATCAACACACTAAAATTTGAAGAATGAATGATAGTATTGATGCACTTAAGGCAGGTGCTTTTCACTTAATCCCCTTTCACCTTTTCTGGCACACTGGCCAATGGCAGTGGTGTTTTSATACAGCTGAGTGAGGCGGGGTACTTCCAGTAACACAGAAGTAGCAGCAGCAGACACAGAAGACAAGCTCTGACGTGGCTGGTAAATTCCCTGACCTGTCTAAGGAGGCACTGAGGAGGTTGTGCGAGTGCTAATTAGCTAGCTACAGCAGCTGTCCTAGATGTATTTCCATGTACAACCCCTCAGTAATGTTTAGGTAGATAGCTAGCTAGTTTAGTTAGCTTGGCGCAAAGTCCAATAACTTCATTTTGTGGGTGTGTAGCTAGCTAGCTAACGTTAGCTAAACGCCGTTGGTATCGAGAAGTTCACGCACTAGCGTTAGCTAGCTAACTACAAGGCTATGGATGCCGCTACGGTTGACAGAAATTGGAAGCTAGCCAAATAATTTGCGAACCTTTATCGACTTGCTACTTACCTTAGAGCAGGTATTCGGCAGCTCGAGCGGTCACTACGGTTGACAGACACACTTCTCACCGACTGTCGAGGAAGTTCTACTTCCGCTTTTAGGGGGGGGGGGGGGGGGGGGGAGTGGCATTCAGAAAGTTGCAGATAAAGGTGCAATTTCGAAATGTTATTGTTCATCCGCAGTTTTTCTCTTATTATGTTAGTCACTGACAGTCACTCAATTAGACCAAGTCAGCTAAAACATTTTAGATTGGTAAATTTGTCTAGCCATCTATCTAAAATGGCAGTAATCATGGTCGAAGTAATGTTAGTCACTCTCACTCAGATATCATATAAAAAAACTGCTAACATTTCTCTCCACCCCATGGCAGTGTGTAGACTTGCAGCAAACTTGCTTTAAAAGTACAACATTTTCTCTACGACCCATGGCAAAATGTGTAGAATTGCAGAAAATTAACTCTGAAACATTCTCTCTGCTGTCAAGAGGGGGGCCGCTAAAATGCTTTGGGGGCAAAAGGCTAGTGCTAGTGCGGGCTCTGGGTGCATGTGTGGGTATGGATTTGGGTACTGCAGACCCATGAGCCACTACGTGGCGGACCCATGAACCCCTCATGATGAGTTCAGATGTTTTGTGGCCACCACCCCCATCAATGTTGCCCATCCCTGTTATAGAGAGACTGTCCATTCAAGGTGTGGTCCGTAATTCATATTACACACTGAAACCTTCATGTGCACTTTATTTGATAGGGAATTCAATCAGAATTTCTGAATTCAATGTTCTGCCATTCTGTATTGAATACAAAAGTATTATCAGGCATTGAAAACGCATTGGCAATTGGTCCTCATAAATAAGGGACTGCTACCAAACTACTACAGGTAGGCTATTGTTGCAAACACTATTATACAGAAGAAGAAGAAGACTGCTACAGATGGCATAATTAGAGTTGTTCTGATCAGAGTTGCCTGGTCTCTGTCTGTCCTGTAACGTCAACCTGAGAGTAGTTGGGCACAAGCTGTCAAAACGTTGAATTCAACTTGTGCAATGTGAGGATTCAGGGGTCTGTTTCTTTTCCAAAATGTCTCGCATACCTGTGGAAGGCAGACTCAGGCTCCAGCTGGATTCTGGCTTGAATGTGATTTACACAAGCCTACCTACAGTACCTGACCTGACCCCACAGCAGCCTCTGAGAGCCCTGCCTTACTGACATGACCTTTGCCTCAAGGAGACTCGTGATGGGTGAGCCAGCCTCCAGATTGCACCCAATCACAGCTGCACACTGCCCTCTCTGACTCAGGTGGCAGGTGTGACTGTTTTATCAACCATGGTCTGGCCATTCATGTACAACTTGATTTGTCTGCCCTACACTGTTTTATTTTAAATGGTCATATCATATAGTACTGTATTATGATATAGGTTAATATTTGCTCAGATTATGGCACACTATATTGTCCAATCACTGGTGAAAGTGTAGCCGGTGTAACTTTTAAACAGAGAGCTCTCTATACCTAAAACTCTTCCATTACTCATATTAACAGACCTTATCAACTTTGCAGTGCGTGATTGGAATGTCTCATATGATTACTCAATTATGTTAACATGTGACTGTGAATGTCTGGGTGTCAGGACCAGTTTTTACAGCCTGGTCTCATAGACTGGACGAAACATAGTAAATGTTAATCCGGGACACTCAAATTAGTATGAAATGTTACTTTTGATATGTTTATATAAGACAGATAGTTACTTAAGGCAAAMATGAAAGTAGGGTGGGTGGGTGGTCTGGTGGGCGTATAACACAAATGTCTAGCAACCCAAATCATGCACAACTTTAGCATTTTAGCTAATGAGCAAATATTAAACTACTTACTACTTTTCAGTTATTTTGCAACTACTTAGCATGCTAGATAACCCTTCCACTAACTCTAACCTTAACCCTTTAACCTAACTACTAAACTTAACCCTAACCATAACCCTAACCCCTAACCTAGATAACATTAGCCAGGTGCCTCAAATTAGCCACCTAGATAATTCATAACATATCATACATTTTTGCAAATTTGTAACATATTGTACATTTTGCAAATTCGTAAAATGTTGTACTTTTTGCAAATTCATAACATATCATACGAAATGGGTCATGGACATCGACAAATTAATACATACCATACAAAACATAACATAGCATACTAAAGAGGGGTTGTTTTAAATGTGGAAGACACAGTTCAGTTGAAGGCATTCAGTTGTACAACTGACTAGGTATCCCCCTTTCCCTTTTAATGGAGTKTCTCGGTTTAGAATCATCCGAAATGCTCTGAGACCAGGTTGGTTTTTAGTGTGATTGCACTCACCAATATTGGCACACAGAATGTATTCATAGCCAGCTATTCCTATTTATTGGTGTGATCGTATGCACTCACCCAAATTAAAGAGTATAAGCTTCATAATGGATACTGATGTAGAAAATTACCAATTTGCAGTGCAGAACATCCCTGCCGGCCAAACCCTCCCCTAACCCGGACGACGCTGGGCCAATTGTGTGCCATCCCAGTCGCGGCCTGCTGCAACAGAACCTGGACTCGAAACAGGTTCTCTAGTGGCACAGCTAGCACTGTGATGCAGTGCCTTAGACCACTGCACCACTCGGGAGGCCTTGTAGTAGTTTTTTTAATGAATCTAAATAAGACATTTTTCATATCACTAACTTTTTTCCGCCTTTTGCTTATATCTGAAAGGAATTGCCGGTATCAAAGCCATAACTATTATTTCCCACCTACAACCTAGTAGCCTAATCATTTTGGTAAATGTCTGCCTACAGCATAGTATTGATGTGGTTCACCTTGGGGTCATGATAGGGGCTGCACCAAATGTTTGATGTATTATAATAATTGATTATTGAATATCTTTTGACGAACATATCAAGACTGTTTCAAGGACAGCTTTTTTCCATCTACGTAACATTGCAAAAATCAGAAATTTTCTGTCCAAAAATGATGCAGAAAAATTCATCCATGCTTTTGTTACTTCTAGGTTAGACTACTGCAATGCTTTACTTTCCGGCTACTCGGATAAAGCACTAAATAAACTTCAGTTAGTGCTAAATACGGCTGCTAGAATCCTGACTAGAACCAAGAAATTTGATCATATTACTCCAGTGCTAGCTTCCCTACACTGGCTTCCTGTTAAGGCAAGGGCTGATTTCAAGGTTTTACTGTTAACCTATAAAGCGTTACATGGGCTTGCTCCTACCTATCTTTCCGAGTTGGTCCTGCCGTACATACCTACACGTACGCTACGGTCACAAGACGCAGGCCTCCTAATATCCCTAGAATTTCTAAGCAAACAACTGGAGGCAGGGCGTTCTCCTATAGATCTCCATTTTTATGGAATGGTCTGCCTACCCATGTGAGAGACGCAGACTCGGTCTCAACCTTTAATTCTACGGAAGACTGTATCTCTTCAGTAGGTCATATGATTGAGTGTACTCTGGCCAGGAGTGTGAAGGTGAACGGAAAGACTCTGGAGCAACGAACCGCCCTTGCTGTCTCTGCCTGGCCGGTTTCCCTCTCTCCACTGGGATCTCTGCCTCTAACCCTATTACAGGGCTGAGTCACTGGCTTACTGGTGCTCTTTCATGCCGTCCCTAGGAGGGTGCGTCACTTGAGTGGGTTGAGTTACTGACGTGATCTTCGTTCTGGGTTGGCGCCTCCCCTTTGTTTGTGCTGGTGTGGAGATCTTTGTGGGCTATACTCGGCCTTGTCTCAGGATTTTAAGTGGTGGTTGAAGATATCCCTCTAGTGGTGCGGGGCTGTGCTTTGGCAAAGTGGTGGGGTTATATCCTTCCTGTTTGCCCTGTCCGGGGTATCATCGGATGGGGCCACAGTGTCTCCTGACCCTTCTGTCTCAGCCTCCAGTATTTATGCTGCAAGTAGTTTATGTGTCGGGGGCTAGGGTCAGTTGGGTAATATCTGGAGTACTTCTCCTTTCTTATCCGGTGTCCTGTGTGAATTTAAGTATGCTCTCTCTAATTCTCTCCTTCTCTCTTTCTTTCTCTCTCTCGAGAACCTGCCTAGGACCATGCGTCAGGATACCGGCATGATGACTCCTTGCTGTCCCAGTCCACTGGCTTGCTGCTGTTCAGTTTCAACTGTTTTGCTGCGGCTATGACCCTGACCTGTCCACCGGACGTGCTACTGTCACAATACCCTGCGTTATTCAACTCTCTAGAGACCGCAGTGAGCAGTTAGAGATACTACTTAATGATCGGCTATGAAAGCCAACTGACATTTTACTCCTGAGGTGCTGACTTGCACCACCCTCATAACTACTGTGATTATTATTATTTGACCATGCTGGTCATTTATAAATTGAACATCTTGGCCATGTTTGTTATAATCTCCACCCGCACAGCCAGAAGAGGACTGGCCACCCCTCATAGCCTGGTTCCTCTCTAGGTTTCTTCCTAGGTTTTGGCCTTTCTAGGGAGTTTTTCCTAGCCACCGTGCTTCTACACCTGCATTGCTTGCTGTTTGTGGTTTTATGCTGGGTTTCTGTAYAGCACTTCGAGATATTAGCTGATGTACGAAGGGCTATATAAAATAAACTTGATTAGATTAGATTTGATTATGCGTTTGTTGTATTAATAGAAGGGGAAGGGCTATAAGACCCCTCCCCCACTACATTTATAGGGTCCTAGACTACAGATTAACAATCTATATATTCAATATAAGGTTTAATATTGTTCCACAGTTCTTTTCTAGTCTCTGCTTCTTATAAGAAACGGTCTGAGAGATGTGTGAGTTATTGCAGTCAAARCAGGGTGTCTGTGAGAAAGAGCCTCAAGGCTAAAAGAGATTCATAGACAGAACCCTGCAGGGGAGTRAAAGAGATAAGAGACAAGACAGACATACCACTATAAATCAACTTGGGGAGTGGACAATTACTGCTGAGCTTTTAGATAACACTGGAACTATTGTTTGTATAGCTGTGTGTGCATGGGCTTGGCCTCATGAGTAGAGGGTGTTGACATGGGTAGTGACATCACTAGGGGTTGACTGCAAGCACAATAAAGCAACTTGGACCCTTTCCTATTTTACAGAACTTACTCTGAAACATGCGTGCTATGTTCCCATTGTCATCTTCTGTCTGCAATTGCATTAATAAAGGTTTTTGATTGATTCACTGAAAGATATTGTCTGATTGCTGATTTCACCAATAAGCAAATGATTGACAAGGAACAAGGAACCTACCCCAACAGTATGAAGCGTAGCCGTAATGCTGAGCATTGGCACGCACTATGCTCTTAAACTCTTGATAATTGCTAAGCAGCGGCAGTTATTAACCATCCTCTTGCCAGTTCTTAACTTTGATGCATGTCACTTCTCACATCTCTTTGCATATCCCACCAAGCATGCAGTGTTTTCTAAACCACAACTGGATGGATCCATAAAGAATTACTGTGGGAATAACTATCACTGAATGATGAAAATATTGGAATAAAGTAGGCTGATGCAATTGAAGGCATGTATCAAATTGTTGTTTACTGAAACTACCAAAGGCCAAAGTCATCCAATCATTGCAGTAAATTTGAAGCAATAGCCCTAAATCTTGTAATGAATAGTGTGGTAATGGAGCAAGTTGAGGAGACTAAACTGCTTGGAGTAACCCTGGATTGTAAACTGTCATGGTCAAAACATTGATACAACAGAAGCTAGGATGGGGAGAAGTCTGTCCATAATAAAGTGCTGCTCTGCATTCTTAACAGCACTATCAACAAGGCAGGTCCTACAGGCCCTAGTTTTGTCGCACCTGGACTACTGTTCAGTCGTGTGGTCACGACTATATTTGAGATTCTTCAAATGGCCACCTTTTGCCATGATGACAGCTTTGCACACTCTTGGCGTTCTTTCAACCAGCTTCACCTAGAATGCTTTTCCATCAGTCTTGAAGGAGTTCCCACATATGCTGAGCACTTTTTGGCTGCTTTTCCTTCGCTCTGCCGTCCGGCTCATACCAAACCATCTCAATTTGGTTGAGGTCGGGGGATTGTGGAGGCCAGGTCATCTGATGCAGCACTCCATCACTCTCCTTCTTGGTAAAATAGCGCTGACACAGCCTGTGGGTGTGTTGGGTAATTGTCCTGTTGAAGAACAAATTATAGTCGCACTAAGCCCAAACCACATGGGATGGCGTATCGCTGCAGAATGCTGTGGTAGCCATGCTGGTTAAGTGTGCCTTGTCACCAGCAAAGCACCCCCAGACCATAACACCTCCTCCGCCATGCTTTACGGTGGGGAAAAACACATGCGGAGATCATTCGTTCACCCACACCACGTCTCACAAAGACACGGTGGTTGGAACCAAAAATCTCCTATTTAGACTCCAGACCAAAGGACAAATTTCCACTGGTCTAATTTCCATTGCTCGTGTTTCTTGGCCCAAGCAAGTCTTTTCTTATTGGTGTCCTTTAGTAGTGGTTTCTTTGTAGCAATTCAACCATGAAGGCCTGTTTCACACAGTCTCCTCTGAACAGTTGATGTTAAGATGTGTCTGTTACTTGAACTTTGTGAAGCCTTTATTCAGGCTGCAATTTCTGAGGCTGGTAACTCTAATGAACTCTGCAGCAGAGGTAACTCTGGGTCTTCCTTTCCTGTGGTGGTCCTCATGAGAGCCAGTTTCATCATAGCGCTTGATGGTTTTTGTGACTGTACTTGAAGATACTTTTAAAGTTCTTGAACTTTTCTGTATTGACTGACCTTCATGTCTTTAAAGTAATGATGGCCTATTGTTTCTCTTTGATTACTTGAGCTGTTCTTGCCATAATATGGACTTGGTCTTTTACCAAATAGGGCCATCTTCTGTAAACCCCCCACCTTGACACAACACAACTGATTGGCTCAAACGCATTAAATTCCACAAATAAACTTTTAAGAAGGCACACCTATTAATTGAAATGCATTACAGGTGACTACCTCATGAACCTCTCTTTCTAAAATTATCCGCCCGCCATTGTTGCAACCCCTATTACCAGTCTGTTCAACTTCTCTTTTGTATCGCCGAGATCCCTAAAGATTGGAAAGCTGCTGCGGTCATCCCCCTCTTCAAAGGGGGTGACACTCTAGACCCAAGCTGTTACAGACCTATATCCATCCTGCCCTGCCTTTCTAAAGTCTTCGAAAGCCAAGTTAATAAACAGATCACTGACCATTTCGAATCCCACCGTACCTTCTCTGCTGTGCAATCCGGTTTCCGAGCTGGTCACGGGTGCACCTCAGCCAAGCTCAAGGTATTAAACGATATCATAACCACCATCGATAAAAGACAGTACTGTGCAGCCGTCTTCATCAACCTGGCCAAGGCTTTCGAATCTGTCAATCACCGTATTCTTATCGGCAGAATCAACAGCCTTCGTTTCTCAAATGACTGCCTCGCTTGGTTCACCAACTACTTCTCAGATAGAGTTCAGTGTATCAAATCGGAGGGCCTGTTGTCCGGACCTCTGGCAGTCTCTATGGGGGTACCACAGGGTTCAATTCTCGGGCCGAATCTTTTCTCTGTATATATCAACGATGTCGCTCTTGCTGCGGGTGATTCCCTGATCAATCTCTACGCAGATGACACAATTCGGTATACATCTGGCCCTTCTTTGGACACTGTGTTAACAAACCTCCAAACGAGCTTCAATGAAATACAACACTCCTTCCATGGCCTCCAACTGCTCTTAAACGCTAGTAAAACTAAATGCATGCTTTTCACCCGATCGCTGCCCGCACCCGCCAGCCCGACTAGCATCACATCTCTGGACGGTTCTGACTTAGAATATGTGGACAACTACAAATACCTAGGTGTCTGGCTAGACTGTAAACTCTCCTTCCAGACTCATATTAAACATCTCCAATCCAAAATAAAATCTAGAAACGGCTTCCTATTTCGCAACAAAGCCTCCTTCACTCACGCCGCCAAAATTACCCTCGTAAAACTGACTATCCTACCGATCCTCGACTTCGGCGATGTAATTTACAAAATAGCCTCCAATACTTTACTCAGCAAACTGGATGCAGTCTATCGCAGTGCCATCCGTTTTGTCACCAAAGCCCCATATACCACCCACCACTGCGACCTGTATGCTCTCGTCGGCTGGCCCTCGATACATATTCATCTCCAGACCCACTGTCTCCAGGTCATCTATAAATCTTTCCTAGGTAAAGCTCCGCCTTATCTCAGCTCACTGGTCACGATAACAACACCCACCCGTAGCACACGCTCTAGCAGGTATATCTCACTGGTCATCCCTAAAGCCAACACCTACTTTGGCTGCCTTTCCTTCCAGTTCTCTGCTGCCAATGACTGGAACGAATTGCAAAAATTGCTGAAGTTGGAGACTTATATCTCCCTCACTAACTTTAAACATCAGCTATCTGAGCAGCTAACCGATCGCTGCAGCTGTACACAGCCCATCTGCAAATAGCCCATCCAATCTACCTACCTCATCCCCATATTGTTTTAATTWACTTTTTTGCTCTTTTGCACACCAGTATTTTTACTTGCACATCATCATCTGCACATCTATCACTCCAGTGTTMATTTGCTAAATTGTAATTACTTCGCCACTATGGCCTATTTATTGCCTTACCTCCTCACGCCATTTGCACACACTGTACATATATACTTTTTTCTATTGTGTTATTGACTGTACGTTTGTTTATTCCATGTGTAACGTTGTGTTATTGATTGTGTCGCACTGCTTTGCTTTATCTTGGCCAGGTCACAGTTGTAAATGAGAACTTGTTCTCAACTGGCCTACCCGGTTAATAAATAAAGGTGAAAAAAAGAAGAAAAAAAAGCTGGTTGAGAGAATGCCAAGAGTGTGCAAAGCTGTCATCAAGGCAAAGGGTCGCTATTTGAAGAATCTCAAATCTAAAATATATTTTGATTTGTTTAACACTTTTTTGGTTACTACATGATTCCATATGTGTTATTTCATAGTTTTGATGTCTTCACTATTATTCTACAATGTAGAAAATAATAAAAAATTACGAAACCCTTGAATGAGTAGATGTTCTAAAACTTTTGTCCGCTAGTGTATGTACTATACACACACGTACACGTATATTTTGTGTTGTAGATATGTGGTAGTAGGGTAGGGGCCTGAGGGCACAATGTCACRCCCTGACCAGAGTTTGCTTTGTATGTTTTATGTTTTGGTTGGTCAGGGTGTGATCTGTGTGGGCATTCTATGTTGTTTGTCTGGTTTGTCTATTTCTGTGTTTGGCCTGATATGGTTCTCAATCAGAGACAGGTGTTTTGCGTTGTCTCTRATTGGGAACCATATTTAGGTAGCCTGTTTTGTAGTGGGTTTTGTGGGTGGTTGTCTTCATGTCTTCGTGTGTCTGCACCAGACAGAACTGTTTCGGTTTTTCACATTTTGTTGTTTTGTATTTTGTAGTGTTCACATTTATTGGCTTTAATTAAAAATGATGAACACTAACCACGCTGCGCTTTGGTCCGATCCTTCGTCCACAGAAGAAAGCCGATACAGAATCACCCACCAACCAAGTACCAAGCAGCGTGGTAACGGGCAGGAGCAGGAGAGGCAGCGATGTCAGGATTTCTGGACATGGGAGCAGAATCTGGACTATAATACTTGGGAAGAGATAGACAGATGGGCGGTCGACCCAGGGAGAGTGCCGGAGCCCGCCTGGGATTCGCTGGAGCAGTGCGAGGAGGGATACAGGAGAATGGAGTTGGCGAAACGAGCACGGTGGCGCGGTAGGAAGCCCGAGAGGCAGCCCCAAAAATGTATTGGGGGGGGCACACGGGGAGTGTGGCGAAGCCAGGTAAGAGACCTGCGCAAACTCCCCGTGCTTACTATGGCGAGAGAGAGCGCCGTACTGGTCAGGCACCGTGTTATGCGGTAGAACGCACGGTGTCTCCAGTATGCGTGCTTAGCCCGGTGCGCTACATCCCAGCTCCCCGCATCTGCCGAGCTAGGGTGAGGATCCAGCCAGGGAAGATGGTGCCACCCCTGCTCTCCAGACAGCCAGTGGGTCTCCTCGGGCCAGGATATCCTGCGCCGGCGTTGCACACTGTGTCTCCCGTATGTCTGCACAGCCCAGTGCGTCCTGTGCCGTACCGAGCTAGAGTTACCATCCAGCCAGGACGGGTTGTGCAGGCCATTAGCTCGAGACCTCCAGTGCGTCTTCACGGCCCGGTCTATCCAGTACCACCAGGGCCCACACCACGCACCAGGCTTCCTGTGTGTCTCCAGAGCCCTGTAAGCCCTGTTCCTCCTCCCCACACTCGCCCAGTGGTGCGTGTCCCCAGTCTGGTACCACCAGTTCCGGCACCACGCACCAGGCCTACTGTGCGCCTCCAGGGTCCAGTATGCCCTGTTCCTGCCCCCCGCACTAGCCTTGAGGTGCGTGTCCCCAGCCCGGTACCACCAGTTCCGGCACCACGCACCAGGCCTACAGTGCGCCTCGGCAAGCCTGAGCTGCCGTCTGTCCAGCGCCGCTGAGCTGCCCGTCTGTCCAGGGCCGTCTGAGCTGCCCGTCTGTCCAGCGCCGCCTGAGCCGCCCGTCTGTCTGAGCCGCTAGAGGCCGGCCGTCTGTCCTGAGCCGCTATAACAAAGAAAAAAAACCAAAAAAAAAATAGAAAAGAAACGCAAGAAAGGGAATAATGAAGCCCATAGAAAGAGAAAAAACGAATAAAAGAAAAGTAAGAGAAAGATGAGGAAAAATCTAACCACAGTGATAAACAGGAAGAGGGACACTATTAAGTACCCAGAGCGAGGAAATAAGAAACTAAAAAAAACAACAAAAAAAAACTATGAAGATAAAGAAATATAAAAAAAAGATAAGACGAAAAAAGAAGGGATACACAATAACAGCCGCACGTCTGTCCTGAGCCACCGGAGCCGCCGCCAGTCAGGAGTCCGCCTGAGCCGCCCGCCATCAAGCGAGCCGCCGGGCCGCCACCAGTCAGGAAGCCCGCCGGAGCCGCCCGCCAGTCAGGAGCCGCCGGAGCCGCCCGCCAGTCAGGAGCCGCCGTACTGTCACGTTCTGACCATAGTTCTTTTGTATTTTCTTTGTTTTAGTGTGGTCAGGGCGTGAGTTGGGTGGGTAATCTATGTTTTCTATTTCTGTGTTGGTTTTCTGTGTTTGGCCTGATATGGTTCTCAATCAGAGGCAGCTGTCAATYGTTGTCCCTGATTGGGAACCATATTTAGGTAGCCTGTTTTCTGTTGGGTTTTGTGGGTGGTTGTCTTCAGTCTTTGTGTGTCTGCACCAGATAGAACTGTTTCTGTTTTCACTTTTGTTGTTTTGTATTTGAAGTGTTCTGTTTTTTGATTATTTATTAAATTGGTCCTCTCCAAAGCTGCGCTTTGGTCCTCTCCTTCCACCGACGAAAGCCGTTACAATTATATTGTTGCAGGAGACTAATTGCACTTTAGATCCTGTTAAAGATTGCACCTCGGGTTCAAACTACTCCAACACCAAATCTAGGAAAATCATAGAGCATTTTATGAAGGCTTTAAACTTAATAGAGATTTGGAGAGAAATAAAACCAGATGATGTGGAATACTCCTGTTACTCTAGCAGTCACCAGACCTATTCCCGAATACACTATTTTTTGATCTCAGCAGCATTACGTTCTAAAATAAGAAGATTGCTTTTATGACAGTATTGTCATCTCTGACCATGCTCCAGCATCTCTTATACATTCCGATTCTAATTTAGTAGGTGACCCACCTAAATGGTGCTTCCAACCTAAATGACTGCAAGATACAAGTTTTACAGAATACATTGGACAGCAAATTGACCTATACTTTTCAATTAATACTACACAGACTTCAGCTTGTACTAGATGGGAAGCCTGTAAAGCTTTCATAAGGGGTCAAGTTATACATTTCACCAGCTCCAAGTCAAAAAATACTTGTCAAAAAATAAAATTACTTAAAACTCTGGAGAGAGACATTTTCCTCACTAATTCCACAGGTGCACACAAGGAGTTGCTCTTGCTCAGGGCTCAATATAACATAATTTCTATGGGTAGAGCTGCAGAAAGCTTACTGAGACTAAACCTATAATATTATGACAAGGGTGAAAAAGCTGGGAAGCTGTTGGCCTGGCGAATCAAACAGCAGCAAGCAGAGAGAGCAATCAATTCAGGATGCAGGGGGAGCTGTGACGGTAGACCCTCGGGTGATAAACAATACCTTTAAATCCTTTTATGAAAAATGATCTGCATCAGAGTATCCTCCTGAAACTGATACTCAGGCTAGCTTTTTAGATAGATTCATCTGAAATATTGGGAAACTCCAATCTAAGGATATTCTTAATGCTGAGCTGACTGTGGAGGAAATTTCCAATGCAATTGATAGTATGAGGGTGGGGAGGGCATCTGGCCCAGAAGGGCTGTCCATTGACATCTACAAGAGATTTAAGAACAAACTTGTGCACTCCCCTCCTGGAGGTGTTTTTGGAATCTTACGAAACTGGTCCCTTCTTTGAGAGAAGCTCTGATCACTCTGCTCCTAAAACCTGGAAAGCTGCATACCAAATGTGATTCCTATTGTGCTATTTCACTTTTCAATTCTGACACTAAGGTTCTTTGTAAAGCACTTGCGAGGAGGTTGGAGGGTTTTCTCCCGGATGTGGTGGGTAGAGACCAAAATGTCTTTATTCAAGGTCGTGAAGGATTTCATAATGTTAGGAGAGTGCTAAATGTTCTACATGCTAGAATTGGGTCGTCAGACACTGCGATCCTGTCGCTGGATGCAGAGAAGGCCTTTGACAGGGTTGAGTGGCCCTACCTATGTTAAGTGTTAATTCGTTTTGGTTGTGGTGAGAGCTTTTGTAAATGGATTAAGATACTACATACAAATCCCACTGCAGAGATCCTTACTACTAATACGGTATCTAAACGTTTTGACATCTGCAGGGGTTCTAGGCAGTACTGCCCTCTTTCCCCTCTCCTGTTTATCCTAGCCATTGAGCCTCTAGCCATAGCTGTTAGGTCCCATCCCAATAGTTCAGGTATCAGAATAGATCAGATGGAACATCGAATTGCCCTTTATGCAGACAATGAATTTTGTTTCTTACAGACTTGTGCAATTCCATACCCGTATTTCTGGACCTAATCAAAAAGTTTGCCGTGTTCTCGGGATACAAAATAAATAATGCAAAATCCTCAATTATGATGCTTAAGGAGGAGGAAAGACGTAGACCCACACCGCTGACTTTTTATTTAATGCAACGGAAGGCTTTACATATCTCGGCGTTCGTATTGTGCCAGAGATTGACCACATAGTCTCAACTAACTATGACCCTGTCGTAGATTTAATAACTCAATCGATAGATAGATGGTCATCTTTACCTATATCTTTAATTGGCCGGATTAACATTCTGAAAATGAATGTCCTCCCAAAATTGTTGTATCTATTTCAGAACATTCCCTTGCCACCACCACCATCCCTCTTTACAAGGCTAAAAAAGATGTCACTATATTTATCTGTAATAACAGACGTCCCAGAGTTCGCTTGTCTTTATCGTACCTACCGTATGACAGAGGGGGGTTCCATTTGCTTAATATCCAGTGGTACTACTGGGCAGCTCAGCTTCGCACTGCTATGTACTATTTTACCTCCGAGTCTCTCCCTTTGTGGATGGAGATTGAAATGTCTTCAGTTGTACCCAAATTACCCCTTAACTCTCCTCTACATATACTCAGCTGATATCAAGACACATAAAAAATAATCCCTTGGTTTTTAATACGATCAACATTTGGTATAAGGTGCAGAAGTTCCTTGGTGAAACGCATTCTTTGTCATGTTTTAGTTATATCTGGGGAAACCACAATTTCACTCATGGAAGAGCTGATAGAGGTTTCAATCTATGGGCCAGCAAGGATTTAAGAAAAGTTTGAGACCTGTATAAAGAAGGTATTTTTATGTCATTTGAAGAATTCATAGCAAAATATGACATTCCTAGAAATATTTTTTTWWAAATATATATTTACAGTTAACTTCTTATGGCTGGGGGCAGTATTGAGTAGCTTGGATGAATAAGGTGCCCAGAGGTGCCCAGAGTAAACTCCCTGCTACTCAGTTCCAGAAGCTAAGATATGCATAGTATTAGTATATTTGGTTAGAAAACACTCTGAGGTTTCTAAAACTGTTTGAGTGATGTCTGTGAGTATAACAGAACTCATATGGCGGGCAAAATCCTGAGAAAAAATCCAACCAGGAAGTGGGAAATCTGAGGTTTGTAGGTTTTCAACTCATTCCCTATTGAAGATACAGTGGGATATTGGTCATGTTGCCCTTCCTAAGGCTTCCACTAGATGTCAACAGTCTTTAGAACCTTGTTTGATGCTTCTACTGTGAAGTGGGGGCGAATGAGAGGGGAATGAGTCAGGGCTCTGGCAGAGTGCCATGAGCTCGTGACGCTCGTTCACGTGAGAGTGAGCTCTGTTCCATTGCATTTCTACAGACAAAGGAATTCTCCGGTTGGAACATTATTGAAGATTTATGTTAAAAACATCCTAAAGATTGATTCTATACTTTGTTTGACATGTTTCTACGGACTGTAATGGAACTTTCTGACTTTTCGTCTGCTCGTGCGTCATGAATTTGGATTTGTGAACTGAACGCGCTAACAAAAGGAGGTATTTGGACATAAAGACTAACTTTATCGAACAAATCAAACATTTATTGTGGAACTGGGATTTCTGGGAGTGCATTCTGATGAAGATCATCAAAGGTAAGTGAATATTTATAATGGTATTTCTGACTTCTGTTGACTCCAACATGGCGGATATCTGTTTGGGTTGTTTTGGTCTCTGAGCGCCGTACTCAGATTATTGCATGGTTTGCTTTTTCCGTAAMGTTTTTTTTWAAATCTGACACAGCRGTTGYATTAAGGAGAAGTGTATCTAAAGTTCCATGTATAACACTTGTATTTTCATCRACATTTATGATGAGTATTTCTGTAAATTGATGTGGCTCTCTGCAAAATCACCGGATGTTTTTGGAAGTACTGAACATAACGCGCCAATGTATACTGAGATTTTTTTGATATACTGTAAATATGAACTTTATTGAACAAAGCATACATGTATTGTGTAACATGAAGTCCTATGAGTGTCATCTGATGAAGATCATCAAAGGTTAGTGATTAATTCCATCTCTATTTCTGATTTTTGTGACTCCTCTCTTTGGCTGGAAAAATGGCTGTGTTTTTCTGTGACTTGGCTCTGACCGAACATAATCGTTTGTGGTGCTTTCGCCGTAAAGCCTATTTGAAATCGGACACTGTGGTGGGATTAACAAGAAGTGTATCTTTAAAATGGTGTAAAACACTTGTATGTTTGAGGAATTGTAATTATGAGATTTCTGTTGTTTGAATTTGGCGCCCTGCACTTTCACTGGCTGTTGTCATATCGATCCCGTTAGCGGGATCTCAGCCCAACGAAGTTTTAAGGAGCTTCCTCACGGCTGCCCAGAACCAAAACCTAACAGAACCCCTTCTGTCCACTTTCGAAAATACAATCTCAACCCATTGTAACGGTAAGGGTAGAATTTCAGCTCTATACAATATACCAGAGTCTGGCTCAACCGAATCCTCTGCGCACAAACTGAACTCTTGGAAGGAAGATATTCGGGAGGACATGGTCTTGGACGAATGGAGTAGTATATGTACTAAGGCTCAGACACAGACTCTGAATACTTGGCTAAAACTACTGCAATACAATTGGTTGATGCGAACATATGTAACCCCTGCTAAGTTAAATAAGTTTAATAGTACAATTCCAGATACATGCTACAAGTGCAATCCCTCTAAAGGGACTCTGTTTCATTGTCTGTTGGACTGTGAGAAAATTCTATATGTTTGGAAGGAGGTATCACATATGATATCCCAAATAGTATCAGTAAAATTGCCTCTCCATTCCAAAGTGTTTATCCTGGGGTTGTACCCAATCAATCCTCATCTACAGAACCAAGTACAAACACTTATAGATATGTGTTGTTGCAAGCGAAACGTTTGATAGCTCTTGCCTGGAAAAGTCTGAACAGGTCTAGTATTGCCCAATGGCTTAGGGAAATATTGTCTTGCATAACAATGGAAAAGATAACATACAGTATATTGTTAAGGGTAAACAAGACACTTTTGAAAAGGTTTAGAGACCATTTGGGGATTTTGTTGAGCAGAGTGATGTGGGTGAAATATTGACTAATGAAGCGAACTCTGGGTAATGTACTATGCTTTGTGTGCATGTGGGGTGGTGGTGAGAGATATCCGATTGGCTTGTGGTGCTATCTTTCATCTGAAATTTGTCCCAAATATGTTCTATCTTATTGGATCAGACCACTGTAAAATGTATTTTTTGTGGTTTTATGCTTCTGTAACACTTTTGTTTTGTCTAAGATGTTTCATCATTTACTTATTTACATTTTTTAGTGATGTTAACTTTTGATGTGGTTTCAGGCTGGGAAAATAAGTGGAGGTGGTATAGCTAATCTATTTGTTTTCATGCAATAATGTAGCCCAAATCAAGTGTAGGCCTATTATTTTGCTAAATCGCATATAGACTCCAAACGCTTTTAAAAATATGATTGCTATTATTTTCTATCAGTATCACGATAAAGATAGTCTACTTTCAGTGAAGGACCCTACACCTGCTCCCTAACAAAGTGGAGTGAAGGTAGAAAAAAGAAGAAACGTGGATTCAAAATATCACTTTTCATATGACAGCGGTTCATATTATTTGTATTTTATTCTGTTATTTTCCATTATATTCTTACTACAAAATATCTGGGTAGGTGTGTTGTCTGTTTAAAACTTCTTGAAAATAGGGGGCGACATTTTCGTTTTTGGCTAAAAAACGTACCCATTTGAAACTGCCTATTTCTCAGCCCCCGAAACTAGAATATGCATATAATTATCAGATTAGGATAGAGAACACTCTAAAGTTTCCAAAACTGTCTTAATATTGTCTGTGAGTTAAACAGAACTGATATTGCAAGCGAAAACCGGAGGAAAATCAAAACCRGAAGTGTATATATTTTTTAAACCTCACAGTTCTGAGGCCTGTCTAACGAGCATTTAAAGGGATATCAACCAGATCTCTTTTTCTGTGTCTTCCCTAGGGTGTCAACAGTCAATAGACAAAGTTTCAGGCTTTTATTTTGAAAAATGAGCGTGAAGGGGCACATTGCGTAAGTGGATAGGTGGGGGCTCTCAGAGTGAGCTCTGCGTAACAGAGAAATGCGGCCATTGTTCCTCCCGTTCGTAATGAATAAGCAACACTCTTGGTTGATATATTATCGAATAGATATTTGAAAAACAACCTTAGGATTCATGATAAAAAAATGTTTGACATGTTTCTGTGGAATTTATGCATATTATTTGGCATTTTCGTATGCGTTTTGGCGAATGCTCTTTACGGTGGATTTTGGCGCATGACGAACCAAACGAACGGGAGGTATTTGGATATAAAAGTAATATTTATCGAACATAAAGAACATTTGTTGTGTAACTGGGAGTCTCATGAGTGGAACCACCCGAAGATTATCAAAGGTAAGCGATTCATTTGATTGCTTTTATAACTTTCGTGGCCAAGCCAAGCAAGCTAATATAAGGCTAAGCTAATGTAGCATAGAATGCTACACTCACAAAAGCTTGGATTTCTTTCGCTGTAAAATATATTTTCAAAATCTGACACGATAGGTGGATTAACAACAAGCTAAGCTGTGTTTTGGTATATTTCACTTGTGATTGCATGTTTATAAATATTTTTWGGATATTTTTGAATTTGGCGCGCCTGCAATTCAGCGGTTGTTTAGGAAAGTGATCCCGGATACGGTATGGGTATTGAGTAGAGGTTTTAATGAACAAAATAATGAACTATTACATTCATTTGGACGTATCATAGGCCTAATAAACTCAAAATATGCAATTCTATTGTTTTGAAAATACATTATATTAGTAGTGTAATGTTTTTTAGGACCTGCCTAAACTAATTAATAATAGATTTATTTTTGATGGTGTATATTCAATAGATTTATTAAAATAGACACCCACCCACATCTGCACACCACTACCACCACTAGTCATTGGCATGCCAGCATACGCATGGGAGGTATARAAGGCAGGCAAAAATGTGGTAAAAATGGGACTGTTTGTAAGGGAGTCATATAAGCATTGGTCAAAAAAAATGCAGGCAAAGTAACATCATTCCTACGTGAAAGCAAGAATACTCAGTACATTTAGTGCTTTTCTAAAGTCTACCCAGCAAACCGGGAATATTCCCAGAACATTAGCTAAGATTCCCATTAAGTTCTAGTTAGGGTTTTATCTAATATTATGATGATAACATCCCAAAAACATGTTTTTGATACCATCTTATTATTTYTTTAAATGTTTTAAATGAAATATCCTTGGAATGTTCTCCTAACGTTCACTAAAATRTWGTGYACACCATCTGTAACAACCACCATAGAACACTCCCCAAAAGTTCTCATTCGGCTTCCAGGTAATGTAATATTACAATTTACCAGTAATGTTTTCGCAGCAAACCAAAATTAAAAGTTCCCAGAACATTCGTAAGGTCACGCAAATGTTCTCATAACACAAAAACTGTCCATTTGTGGTGATGATTATAGACTGCTTATATAAAACATTTTCCTGATGTTCCAAGAACGTTCCTATAACACATTTAATCTGTTATTTAAAGGTTCCCAGAATGTTTCATTAGGTTGTGGGAACAGTCTGGTGGGAAAATTGTGGGGACATCACAAAAGATATGTTCCTAAAACACCAAAACTGTCCTGTTGTGCTGACATTCAGATAATGTTTGTATCAGGGTGCACAAAACATTCATTTGATGTTGCAAGAATTTTGACAGAACAGCCTTTCTGAGTTCTTTAACGGTTCCCATAACATGTAATTAGGTTGTGGGAACACTGTGGGTACATTACAAGAGATAGGTTCCCAAAACACAAATATGCTCAGTTGTGATGACATTCATGCAATGTTTAAGTTAGGTTGCACAGGACATTCCCTGTTGTAAGAATTAAATAACTCAGTTTTTGACACAAACCGGTGCGCCTGGCACCTACTATATCAATAAGGGATCATAGCATTCACCTAGATTCACCTGGTCAGTCGATGTCATGGAAAGAGCAGGTGTTCTTAATGTTTTGTATACTCAGTGTACATTTTACTTTGTCTTGGAGGTCCTCAAAACATTTCAAGAACATTTTACAAATGTTTACCTAATATTACCACAACATTCTCAGCAAGCAAATTAAATCAAAGGAAATCAGATTGGAATACATCCCCGTTATGTTTATCTCCCGATTTAATGGCAATTCACGTTTGAGGACTGCATTGTAGATGATATCGAAACACATGGTATTTAATTTAATTAATAGGCCATTTGAACAGCATTAAATCATACAAACACAACCATATTTTTTTACACAACATATCCACACATGTGGGGTTTGAACCTGCAATGTTTGGTTCCTCARATTAGATTTCAGACATAAAGTTTGTATGTGAAAACTATTTCTAAGATACATATCTTAAGTTTTTACAAACTCACTTCACTTGCGCATAAGAGGAAGGCTTGCGCTACCGGTGCTGAAACATGTGCAGATCAAATACACAGCTGGAAAGGTTCTAAGCTGACATATGGAATTGTTTTAAGGTCATACCATGGATCATTTAGCTATTTCATAAAACAATTTAGGAACCCTTTAGGTACATATACATATATATATACATACATACATACATACATACAGTACCAGTCAAAAGTTTGGACACACCTACTAATTCAATATTATAATTTTTTTACTACTTTCTACATTTGTAAAATAATAGTGAAGACATCAAAACTATGAAATAACACATGTGGAATCATGTAGTAACCAAAAAAGAAAGTGTTAAACAAATCAAAATCTATTTTATATTTGAGATTCTTCAAATATCCACCCTTTGCCTTGATGACAGCTTTCACACTCTTGGCATTCACCTGGAATGCATTTCAATTAACATGTGTGCCTTCTTAAAAGTTAATTTGTTGAATTTCTTTCCTTCTTAATGCATTTGAGCCAATCAATTGTGTTGTGACAAGGAAGAGGGGTATACAGAAGATAGCCCTATTTGGTAAAATACCAAGTCCATCATTATGGCAAGAACAGTCAATACGGAAAATTTCAAGAACTTTGAATGTTTCTTCAAGTGCAGTCGCAAAAACCATCGAGCGCTATGTTGAAACTGGCTCTCACGAGGGCCGCCACAGGAATGGAAGACCCAGAGTTACCCTGCTGCAGAGGATAAGTTCATTAGAGTTACCAGCCTCAGAAATTGCAGCCCAAATAAATGCTTCACAGAGTTCAGGTAACAGACACATCTCAACTGTTCAGAGACTGTGCGAATCAGGCCTTCATGGTAGAATTGCTGCAAGAAACCACTACTGAAGGACACCAACAAGAAGAAGAGACTTGCTTGGGCCAAGAAACACGAGCAATGGACATTAGACCAGTGGAAATGTGTMTTTTGGTCTGGAGTCTAAATCGGCGATTTTTGTTTCCAACCGCCGTGTTTTTGTGAGTGAACGGATGATTTCCGCATGTGCATTTCCCACCATAAAGCATGGATGAGGAGATGTTATGGTGTGGGGGTGCATTGCTAGTGACACTGTCTGTGATTTATTTAGATTTCAAGGCACACTTAACCAGCATGGCTACCACAGCATTCTGCAGCGATACACCATCCCATCTGGTTTGGGCTTAGTGTGACTATCATTTGTTTTTCAACAGGAAAATTACCCAACACACCTCCAGGCTGTGTAAGGGATATTTTACCAAAAAGGAGAGTGATGGAGTGCTGCATCAGATGACCTGGCCTCCACAATCCCCGACCTCATCCAAATTGAGATGGTTTGGGATGAGTCGGACCGCAGAGTGAAGGAAAAGCAGCCAAGAAGTGCTCAGGATATGTGGGAACGCTTTCAGCACTGTTGGAAAACCATTCCAGAAAAGGTTTATCTCCATCTCTTCATTCAAAAACTTAGTCAAGGACACGCTTACTGACAGTTGTGGTTACTTTGCGTGATGTATTGTTGTCTCTACCTTCTTGCCCTTTGTGCTGTTGTCTGTGCCCAATAATGTTTGAACCATGTTTTGTGCTGCTACCATGTTGTGCTGCTGCCATGTTATGTTGCTACCATGTTGTTGTCATCTTGTGTTGCTACCATGCTGTGTTGTCATGTGTTGCTGCCATGCTATTTTGTTGTCTTAGGTCTTTCTTTATGTAGTGTTGTGTTGTCCCTCTTGTCGTGATGTGTGTTTTGTCCTATTTTTTCACAGCCCCCATCCCCGCAGGTGTCACGCCCTGACCTTAGAGAGCTTTTTATGTCTCTATTTTGGTTTGGTCAGGGTGTGATTTGGGTGGGTGTTCTATGTTCATTTTTCTATGTGTTGTATTTCTTTGCTTTGGCCGGGTATGGTTCTCAATCAGGGACAGCTGTCTATTGTTGTCTCTGATTGGGAACCATACTTAGGTAGCATTTTCCCACCTGTGTTTTGTGGGTAGTTATTTTCTGTTTTGTGTTTCTGCACCTGACAGAACTGTTCGTTGTCATTTTGCTCTTTGTTATTTTGTTCAAGTGTTTTTTGAGAATAAATCATGAACACTTACCACGCTGCGCTTTGGTCCACTTCTTCATGCAACGATGACCGTTACAGCAGGAGGCCTTTTGCCTTTTGGTAGGCCGTCATTGTAAATAAGAATTTGTTCTTAACTGACTTGCCTAGTTAAATAACGGTTAAATAAAATTGTAAAAAAATGTATTTCATAGTTTTGATGTCTTCACTATTAATCTACAATGTAGGAAATAATAAAATAAAGAAAAACCCTTGAGTGAGTAGGTGTTCTAAAACTTTTGACCGGTAGTGTATTATATTTAGTGTCTTATATTTCATAATATATGTTACCTTATATGCTCATATACTGTGTGTGACTCATATTATTCAAATGTTTATTGCATATACACTACATTGCCAAAAGTATGTGGACATCCCTTCAAATTAGTGGATTTGGCTATTTCAGTGTCACGCCCTGATCTTAGAGAGCCTTTTTATGTCTCTATTTGGTTTGGTCAGGGTGTGATTTGGGGTGGGCATTCTATGTTTTTGTTTTCTATGATTTTTGTATTTCTATGTTTTGGCTGGGTATGGTTCTCAATCAGGGACAGCTGTCTATCATTGTCTCTGATTGGGAACCATACTTAGGTAGCCCTTTTCCCTCCTTTCTTTGTGGGAAGTTAACTTTATTTGTGGCACATAGCCCTTAATCTTCACGGTTGTTTTTGTATTGTTTATTGTTTTTGTTGGCGTCATTTTCTAATAAAAAGGAATAGGTACGCTCACCACGCTGCGCTTTGGTCCAGTTCTTACAACGGCCGTGACATTCAGCCATATCCGTTGCTGACAAGTGTATAAAATCGAGTACATGGCCTTGCGATCTCCATAGACAAACATTTACAATAGMATGGCCCATACTGAAGAGCTCAGTAACTTTCAACATGGAACCGTTGTAGGATGTCACCTTTCCAAGAAGTCAGTTTGTCAAGTTTCTGCTGGCTAGATCTGCCCTGTTCAACTGTAAGTGTTGTTATTGTGAAGTGGAAAYGTCTAGTAACAACAACGGCTCAACCGCGAAGTGGTAGGCCCATAAGCTCACAGAACGGGACCACCGAGTGCTGAAGCGTGTATCACATAAAAATCGTCTGTCCTCAGCTGCAACACTCACTACCGAGTTCCAAACTGCCTCTGGAAGCAACGTCAGCACAAGAACTGTTCGTAGGGAGTTTCRTGAAATGGGTTTCCATGGCCGAGCAGCCGCACACAAGCCTAAGATCACCATGAACAATACCAAGCATCGTCTGGAGTGGTGTTAAGATCACAGCCGTTGGACTCTGGAGCAGTGGAAAAGTGTTCTCTGGAATGATGAATTACGCTTCACCATCTGGCAGTTGCGAAACCGACGAATCTGGGTTTGGCGGATGCCAGGAGAACGCTACCTGCCCCAATGCATAGTGCCAACTGTAAAGTTTGGAGGAGGAGACCTAATGGTCTGGAGCTGTTTTTCATAGTTTGGGCTAGGCCCCTTAGTTCCAGTGAAGGGAAAACTTAACGCTACAGCATACAATGACATTCTAGACGATTCTGTGCTTCAAACTTGGTGGCAACAGTTTGGGGAAGGCCCTTTCCTGTTTCAGCATGACGATGCCCCCATACACAAAGTGAGGTCCATACAGAAATTGTTTGTCGAGATCGGTGTGGAAGAACTTGACTGGCCTGCACAGTGCCCTGACCTCAACCCCATCAAACATCTTTGGGATGAATTGGAACACAGATTGCGAGCCAGGCCTAATTGCCCAACATCAGTGCCCGACCTCACTAATGCTCTTGTGGCTGAATTGAAGCAAGTCCCCACAGCAATGTTCTAACATCTAGTGGAAAGCCTTCCCAGGAGAGTGGAGGCTGTTATAGCAGCAAAGGGGGACCAACTACATGTTAATGCCCATGATTTTGGAATGAGATGTTCGAAGAGCAGGTGTCCCTTATGTCATAATACGTGTTTATAATATGTGTTAACATATATGTTATGGGAGCATTATTTCAGTTGTACTTGTAGTCATGGTAATAAAACAGAACAAACGACACAAAACAAACAATTCAATTTAATCCTATTCATTAGATTTTTTTCTCTCATCGCTTGTCAATTCAGCCATTTTACTGATGTGAGTTGTTCCCACATGTCCCTTTGTTGCACTCTGGCAGCGCTTAGTGACAGCATCTGAGGGGGATACGTTACAAATATAAGATAAAGAGCACAAAGAACAGTTAGGGGTTGGGTTTGGGGATATAAATGACTTTGTGAAAAGCTTATGAGATTCAGTTTAATAAGAAATCCTTGACCATTAGTGCCCTATTTGCAATGATTGATTTGTAAATTCAATTAAGGGATAGTTTACTTTTTTACATCTTATAGTCAGTTGGTGCCTCACCCTGAAAGTAGCCCATGTTCTGGGAGAAACTGTAATCCATGGTTCAGAGTTGTTTAAATAACCACTATTAACTTGAGGGGATTTGTCCACAAACATTAAACTTTGTCTAATTGCCACCATAAACCATATAGCAAGCTTCCGGAACATACACAAATAATAAACATGTAGCCTACCCATTAACTATTTACATACTTTATTGACTGTCACATTAGGTGGCTTGGAGAGCAAGGCATAAAGTGGCACAAACTGCTCTGTGTTCTACACCAGCAGAGGGCCCGTGCTACTTCTCCCCCTGACATTGTAGTCATCCACCTTGGTGGAATGGACTTGGGTTACACCAAGGGGATGTCACTGGTGCTGCAGATGCATGGATTTAGAGGTGGTCATCCAAATGTTTCCAGGACAACCGTAGTCTTCTCTGATATCTCTCAGTGGAGGAGCTAGATGTTCCAGTGGGATCAGAAGATAAACAAGTGCATAGAGAGGGCCCCACCATCAGCTGGTGTACGCATTTCAGGGAACACAATCCACTACCCTGCCAGCGTGTCCTTACTAATCGGTGTCCTTTGCAATGGAAAACCTCTCTGGTCTTTGTGCTTGGATCTGTGCTTGAAATGCATTACTCGATTGAGGGACCTTACAGATAATTGTATGTGTGAGGTACAGAGATGGGGTAGTCATTAAAAAATCATGTTAAACACTAATATTGAACACAAAATGAGTCCATGCAACGTATTATGTGACTTGTTAAGCACAGTGTTACTCCTGAACGTATTTAGGCTTACCATAACAAAGGGGTTGAATACTAAATTCCACTGGGGTATTGTGTGTAGATCAGTGTCACAAAATCTAAAATTATCTATTTTAAATTCAGGTTGTAACACAACAAAAGGGGTGTGAATAATTTCTAAAGGCTATGACACCAATGTCGATTAGCAAATCAACTTGATTGGAGGTATACAACACACTCCCCGCCTCTCATCATGAGCTGTCCGGCCATTACCGAGAACCACATAGGAGATTTTTAACAGAGTGGTTAGCATTATGAAAAAAATACTATTTATTACACCGACCTAGGTGTGATTTGAACCGACCTAGATATGATTTGAACATTGCACTTCAACCAATGCCATACTATTGCCCCCACATTACTACTACAATACTTGTTTTATTGGTCCATTTGCACGGATATTATAATTTTTTTGCTATCACTCTACACAACCTGACACACAACATCACAGTCTGGGAGCAGCACAGGGGCTGCGGCAAGTGCCTTGCTCAAGGGCACAATGGCGGTAAGTAGTATACAGGGATATTGAAACTGGATCAGATTTCCCCGCAGGCAGCTCAGGGGTTCGAACCTGCAACAAAGGCTACATTGGTGCTTAGAAAAACCTGTTTCATGTTGTGAATGTTTGAGGGAAACTGGCATGGTAGTAGAGGGATAGAGGTATGGGCCTAAGTCCCATCCATATGTCTCAGTGGAAGGCCTGGCTACACCCTATTACTCCAACAATGAATGACTTGAGTGTGTCAGGCAGTGGCGACCTGTCATTCAGGGCAGGTGGGGCTCTTTTCCAAGTTTAAAATGATAWACATTCAACATTAGCCATGCTGTCAATGAAGCTTGATTTGTGCCACGCTCAAAACAACTGTTAACTTCAGTGAGTTCAAGACAACTGGGAAGTCGGGAATAAACGAACTCCGACTGGGAAAATACATTTTGAACTATCATCCAACTCTGAATTATAAATCCGGCCTCTTTCTGGAGCTACGACATGATTCGACCGTGTTTTTTTCCAGAGTTCCCAGTTGTTTTGAAAGCACCATAAATCCAAAGAATGCCAGACTTTGATGACAAAATTTGCCGATGAAGGACCGCCGCGCTACCTTCCTGTTCAAGTGAGCACAGCACAACAAGGTGAGTCCGAAAATGTATGCTGCTGCATAAATGATGTAATATGGCAGGGAGATATGTATATTGTAGCTAAGTAATACTAAGTGTATGTTGTGTTGTAAGATGTTAGTAGCCCATGTGCCTCACCCTAATAATTTGGTCTATTTACCCCTCTTCATTTTGTCTAATATACTGACTTGGTGGTGCACATGTAGCTTATAACCTGTTTTAGAGAAATGTAATTATTGAATATTGTAAGAACTTTCATTGTCTGCTTATATGCTCCCATTATTTATCCTGCGGTTCTGACTTGGTGTGCAGGGAGAACACTGTAAGAACGGCCCATGTTCTGAATTCTGTCGCTGTACATTTCAAAAGTGCTAAACAAATAGTTATATTTACTACGTCCGTCCTAGCTCGCTCATTAATGTCTTAATCGAAATTACGGATTGCCTCTTATCCGCTTGTCGTCCTCATATGCCATCGTTTGTACATCTCAATTGTCATTAGAAACCACATTTGTTGAAACAAGTCAGCCATATCAGCTATGTTTTTTTTAAAGGCAGTGAATGAGGCTGAATTAACTGTTTCGCTGCCAGACAAGTCTCCACTGATAGCCAGGTGTAGCAGTGGTAAGATGTTGGGACTGCTATTGGGACAGATTTATCTAGGCCCTAGCAGTTTGTGGGTACCATTTGTCACTGTTATAGTGCAATTAATGTATTGTTAGTGATGTATTGTGGCTTCGCTGGGATGCATCCCACTATTTTAATCCCCCCCCCACCACCAATATTTACATGCTAAAATCGCCACTGGTGTCAGAAATGGATCAGTCTCGTGAGGCGCCAATTTGCACTACTCATCATTTTTATTAGGTTAATGCAAAATGATGATGTCATCAAGGAGGGACAAGATTTATAACTTTTATGAATAATAACATAGGCTGTCATATTAGGCCACAATGGAGTGCTCATGGTCTGTGTTGAACAGATACAGTGCCCTGTTCCTGGCCATTACAACACGTGGCCTCATCTGGGGCACATTAGATTGTGTTAATCATCTGTTCTTTATGTGGGAAGGATATAATGTAGGTATGAGTGAGCATTGATACTTCTATTAAGGAATGTACATTCTGTTGGCCTACTGTCTGGGATTGTACAAGTTAAAGGTATCAGCATCAATAATGTCATATTGCTCAAATTAGAATTGTATTTTGTGATGACAATCATGTAGATATAGTAGATCTTACTGCATTACACCTTTGTCACCATCTAAAGACAGTGTATCACCAAATTATCCAGTGTACCAGCTGGATTTTGCCATCGTGGAGAAAGTTCACCTCCTGCACTTAAGATGGCAGTATTGAATCAGGGATTTGGTCCATCTTTCTGAGAAGAATCTCTCATGGGGAAAATCTCAATTGCATACTCCTCGCGTCAACTCTCCTCATCTCCTTCTCAAAACTAATTGGAGGAGAAGTCCAGAGAGGAGGGACCTCTGGCTTTCTCATCCAATGGGATTTGAGAAGGAGACGAGGAGAGAGGACGCGAGGAGAATGTACTTGAGATCTTCCCATTGCCTCTTTAGACTCTTCCTCTGTACAACTGATGTTTAATGTATTCCAAAGGCACCTGAAGAGGATTTTCTCTCATATTAACTCATGTAGATGCTTGGGCTAATTTTCACTGAGTCTGTTTGGTCTGCAGACATGGCAGATGGTGAATTAAATAGACAAATATTTGTCATCTTTCTGATTTCACTCACCAACATAACTGAAGTAAGGAATTGCACAAGGAATTGCACAAGCTAATAAAATAGTATTTTGGAGAGGGATTGTATGATAAATATTTTAATCACAGTAATATTTGCTTATGCTTCTCGTACTGTCTCAAAATGATTTGCATTATTCCTCCTGATGTTAGCGTTTCGAGTTAGAATGTTAGAGCATTCAAGAGTTGAAGCGTCTCATTCGGTGGCAGTTTGCAGTGGGTCAAGGTACGCCACTGTGATTCTTCAATAAATCCATTTAAGGCAAGCTTTGTCTGACTGAGAATGGCATTATTTTAAGCTGCTGGCATATTCTTATCAGTAATAAGTTCCTGAGATGTGGCCATGGTAGTCACATCAGGCCTCGTGAAAATGCCACGCTGTTAAATACCTGAAAGTTATTTTTAAATCCCCTTTCCCCAAATGCTCTGTGGGATTGAAGAAAAGTGGTAGCACAAGTATGGAAACAGGTTTACATGCAACATTATATCTTTCTGCCTCTACAGACTAGAGTTTGATGTCCTCCTTGGTGTCTCTGTGTTACGTAATGTGTCTTTTGATTGAGTGACAGTTTAACTACAACCCATTTTGTTTCAGTCAGACAGCCTGTGTATGAGAGTTATAGAATAGTCAACCCATATGTAGTTTTCATATGAATAAAATACACATTTTATTTACATAAATTACAAGAAAGCACAAACCGGTTCACCAAAATCTACATTAAAAACATCTTGTATATATTACATTTAACAGATTTACCATAATTTACTCCATGTCTCAAGTAAAATCTTCAATAAAAAGAAGGGCTATGATACGGAATCTTTATTGGCATCTCTTTTTAAAATCGCTACTAGTCATAGAATGGAAACAGAATCGGGACATTGTACTCACAGCACTTAGAGAACAACAAAATCAGGACAATCTTCTGTGTGACCTCTTTAATATCTGAAACAGCTGATTCTGGACTAGTGGTTATAGAACTCTGTATACAATGTTTGTCAGCAGAGGAACGTGAGGCTCAGTCAGTCAGTCTTCACAAGGAGGAAGTCGTGGAGTCCACCACTTCTCGCCCGTTACACACCGTTGGCACAATATTGGAGGCTGAAGCTTTAGAAAGAGAACAGTCCATTTTTAACAACAACATGATCAGATTACAATTCACTGAGTCAGATTAGTGGTTAGAGAAGAAGATGAGAGCAGGGGAGGGGAAAATAACGCCTCATTCTAAAGTTTGGTCTGTCAGCACACCACAGGGGTGTAAGTGAAGTGATGCGTCTTCAGAAAGTATTCATACACCTTGACTTAATCCAACATTTTTTGTGTTACAGCCTGAATTCAAAATGGATTAAATCTAGTTTTTTTCTCACCCATCTACACATAATACCCCATAATGACAAAGTGAAAATACTTTTAAAAAACYTTTTGGGCAAATGTATTGAAAATGAAATACAGAAATATCTCATTAACGTAAGTATTCACCTTTGGCAGCAATTACAGCAGTGAGTCTTTCTGGGTAAATCTCTAAGAGCTTTGCCCACCAGGATTGTTACATATTTGCACAATATTCTTTTTTAAATTCTTCAAGCTCGGTCAAGTTGGTTGCTGATCATTGTTAAACAGCCATTTTGAAGCCTTGCCATAGATTTTCAAGCCAATTAAAGTCAAAACTGTAACTAGGCCACTCAGGAACATTCAATGACGTCTTGGTAAGYAACTCCAATGTATATTTGGCCTTCTGCTTTAGATTATTGTCCTGCTGAAACCTGGATTTATCTCCCAGTGTTGGAGGATTTTGCCTGTACTTAGCTCTATTCTGTTTTTATCCTAAAAAMCTCCCTAGTCCTTGCTGATGACAAGCATAGCCATAACATGATGCAGCCAYCACCATGCTTGAAAATATGAAGAGTGGTACTCAGTGATGTGATTTGTTGGATTTGCCCSAAACACAATGCTTTGTATTCAGGACATAAAGTAAATTTCTTTGCCACATATTTTGCCGTTTTACTTTAGTGCCTTATTGCAAACAGGATGCATGTTTTGGAATATTTTTATTCTGTACAAGCTTACTTCTTTTCACTGTGTCATTTAGGTTTGTATTGTGGATCAACTACAATGTTGTTGATCCATCCTCGGTTTTCTCCTATCGCAGCTATTAAACTCAGTAACTGTTTTAAAGTCACCATTGGCCTCATGGGGAAGTCCCTGAACGGTTTCCTCCCTCTCTGGCAACTGAGTTAAGAAGGACGCCTGTATCATTGTGGTGACTGGGTGTATTGACACACCATCCAAACTGTAATTAGTAACTTCATCATGCTCAAAGGGATATTCAATGTTAGTTTATTTATTAGGTGCCCTTGGTCTTTGTGGTTGAATCTGTGTTTGAAATTCACCATTCAACTGAGGGACCTTACAGATAATTGTATGTGTGGTGTACAGAGATGAGGTAGTCATAGAAAAATTATGTTAAACACTTATTGCAAACAGAGTGAGACCATGCAACTTATTATGTGACCTGATAAGAAATGTTTTATTCCTGAACTTATTTAGGCTTGCCATAACAAAGGGGTTGAATACTTATTGACTGAAGACATTTTAACTTTTMATTTTTAATTAATTTGTAAACATTTCTAAAAACATAACTCTACTTTGACATTATGGGGTATTGTGTGTAGGCCAGTGATCCACATTTTCAATTTAATCAATTTTAAACGCAGGCTGTAAATCAACAAAATGTGGAAAAAGTCAAGGGGTGGTGATTTGTGGATACTTTCTGAAGGCACTTTATAGTGTAATATGTAGAAATATCTCAATGATGAACAATGGTACTGTAAAATTACATTTTAACGACCATGATGGTAAAAATGAGGATGATAATAATGATAATGGTGATGATGAAGGTTGTGTTTGCCTGCCGGCTTGTACCTTGAGAGAAGCTGGATCCGGGGCCGGTGGTGACGCTGAAGCGGGTAGTGGCCACCCTGAGAGAGGTGACGTTCTTCTGGGGCTGGAACAGGATGATGTGGGTCTTAGGGGCAAAGAGGCAGCCCAGCACCACCGAGCCACTCAGACTGACAGAGATACACATGGTGGTGGTCTGCACCTGAAGGGGGGAGAGCGAGAGAGGGAGAGGACGGGACCAGAGACAGGGATTACACATCTGATAAAGCCATATTATGGAACACAATACAGCATAGAGACTGAGGAATGTCAAAAAGCTTACATTAGCCGGACAACCTCAGGAAATAGAAGGTTCCATGTGTGATTGTGTAGTGCTGCCAGCAGCATCTGAGAGGAGAGTGGTGTGAGTGAGCTGTTTGTTTGCCTGTCAGTCCCTCACTTAAGCCCCCTCCACCTCCCCTCCTCCCTTCCGTCCGCCCACATGCAGTTGTGTGTCATCAGCTAGTCCTTTTATATCCAGCCCTGCTTTGTCTTTGTCTCTTCCGAGATGCCAGTTTAGTTATAGTGCAGCCTATAGGTAGTGGTGCATGGTGAGTGGGTGTTGGGTACATCTTGCCAGCCTGCCATCCCACACACTTCCCAGGCTCAGCAGGTGTCTGTCCATGTCTCCCTGAATACTAATATCAGCATTAGAATGAGTTGGGCTGGCAGGCAGAGAGCACTCAGCAGTGGACACGACGTTCAAGCTGTGCTGTGGTCCTTCACTCACTGCTGTCACTGACAGAAGGCTACAGAGAATGCAAATTCACCATAACATGACACAAGTTAATCTTTGAGTTGTGTAGCGAGTCCAATGTGAAATGCACTAGAAATAAATATTGAATTGTCGACAGCCTCTACTTCTGGCAGTCCCTTTGTTGAGCTGAATACTGTCTGTCACATGTAGGCTGCTGTACATTATGTTAAAACATTTATCCATCTTTTTTAATCTGGTTCATAAAATACCTAAAAGCTCGGATAAGAAACTGATGTCAACCTCATGTAACCTGTAGTATCATCAAAGAGTACACAGGTGCTATGTTCCACACTTTGTATTCAGAAATAGTCTTAATAACACTGCAATGTGGGCAGCGTAGCCTTCTGCATAATCATAAGCTTCTAATTGATTTTAATAATGGAAAGATGTGTCTTAGGAACAGCAGAGAGCTGGGAATCTGCCTTCTCAGTAAGACAAACTGTGTTTTCCAAGAGGGTTGAATTCAGGATGCAGAGCATGGCAACTCTGGATGTTCCCAGCCTCCTCTCAYGGTGTGTGTGATTCAGTTGTTCATTATGAAAACTGACAAAGATTTTTGTAAGTACTCTCGATAAAACTGTTTTTAAAAGGTTGTGTAGCCTGTGGAAGCCATACTCTACGTATATTCAGGTGTATTATTCCACAAAGAATCTAACCCTCACAGGGATATATATATTTTCAGAAGGGGAACGTACAACATGATTAGGTGATTTTAGGGCTTCTTTTGGCTTGTAGGAGAGAATGGGCAGAGGCATCATGCTCAGATTTTTTACAATTATTTATATAAAGGTCTGTCAGGGGTAATTTGCGAAGGGGGCACACTGACTGGACCAGGCAAAGAGTAACCCTCCTATTCTCCTTAGTAAGTGGTTCCTTCCATGGTGCACTGAGGAGCAAAGATATGCTAGGTAGGACACTAGATACTCTAGTGCATGCAGACAGTATCGTCAGTGGAGGAGGAGAGAGAGTGTCCAGTAACACACAAAGTGTTTGATTTTATTTTAGCTGCCAGTGATGGGCAGGACCCGGAGGAATTATGTTTGTAAATTAATTTGATCAAGCTATGTAGCCTATTGATTCTTTCTTTGATTAATATATAAAATGAAAATCTTTTGTTGTTTCTCTGTAATTCTAGCCACCTAGCAATTTTATGAAGTTGGCTTTAGCTAGCCAGCTAGATATGTTCCCAATCTCCCAACCTAATAACTAACTGCCAAGCAATTTCAGGCTATCAATCATGTTAGAGTAGCTTTTCTAATTATCTTAGCTGGCATGCCTGMTGGTAAGGKTGCTAGACGTTAGAAAATAAATAAATACATTGCTGTAACTCTCGGGTTATTATACTATACCAGTGTGGCAGTTGTACTAAACTCCTAAGGCATAACAGTTCTTAAAGAATCAATGTGAATCATTCATTAACATGACAATTGAACAGGTAAAGAGGTATGCTTAGATAACCTATGCTGAATATATTTTTTAATACAGTATAATTAGGCATAATGATTATGACTCTACAGTGCAGGAAAAAGCTGTTTCAGGTGTTTGAAAAATGACCCCTCTGGACCACCCCCATTATAAAGAAAGGTTCCTTCGTAACCACACCCACAACAGAAGCGCAATCATGGCTTCGGATTCACAGGTGGTCGGTTTCCTCGAGCTTCCACAGCCACAAATAATTTAAGGTCAGGGTTAGGCATAATGTTAACAGTGTGGTTAAGGTTAGGTTAAGATTAGGGTTAGGTTTCATATCAAATTTTAAGAAGAGAAATTGTAGAAATGGGCAGGGTTTATGACTTTGTGGCTGCAGTAACTAGTGACAACCCAAGGTCATTTCTGTGGCAGCAGAAACACTAAGGCTCATGGTTAGTGTCATTTTTGGCGCTCTTTATAACCAGGAAATGACGGTAAAAACATGACTTCTCAATACAGAGGTTGAAACATTGATAACCGATGGGCACTACATCAACATACAAATTGTTTTGCAATTTCGGGAGAAAATAGAACATCTACATTACACGGTAGTCCTAATATCGCTAACAGATCTCATGGTATATTTTATGGATGAGGAGACTCTTCGTGATTCCTTACTAAAAGGGAGTTATGAAATCTGAAGACAAGTTGACAAGTTAAGCGAGACATATTAAACCAATCATATTCACTGTTTCAAACATTAACTTCCACGCTGCACAGGTGTCTTTTTAGTGCATTAAACTTTTTGGTTTCTTTTTTAAAAAACTTTCATTTAACTAGGCAAGTCAGTTAAGAACCTATTCTTATTTACAATGACAGCCTAGGAACAGTGGGTTAACTGCCTTGTTCAGGGGCAGAACGACAGAGTTTTACCTTGTCAGCTTGGGGATTTGACCCAACGCTCTAACCACTAGGCTGTCTCTTCTTTAACATAAGATGTTGCTGTTATGCCTGAATTTTACCCAAAACCAACAAGGAAGTCTGCAGGGTTGATTAATTTAATTTCAGCAAGCCATGACACCAACCATCTCAGATTGTTCTGAAATGGTTTCTGTAGTTAGAAACAGATATGGTAACAGTTCCTGCAACATTATTATGTTGAAAGACAATTCGAACTTAAGCTAATTGATTGCACCCAAATTGGCCATTTAAATGTACAGGATTCATATGAAATTCATTAAATAAAGATGAAGCTGTGGTTTGGATAATTGTATATTCAACCTATGTAATGAATTTGGTGAGCTTTTTTTCCCCCAGTTCAGAGAAATTAGTCATTGAAGTTCTTAGGTTTATGCCCCATCATACAACCTGATATTACCAGGTTCTGATCACTAGATGGTGCTGTTCCTGGTATTAGGTGAAGAATGTGTGAAGAAACCCCCCCTCAAAGTTAATTCAAAAGTTAACATTCAAATGATAATGATTTATACATGTAGAGTGAAGAGTTAAAATTAGAACAATTTACACTACATGACCAAAAGGATGTGGACACCTGCTCGTCAAACATCTCATTCCAAAATCATGGGCATGAATTTTGAGTTGGTCCCCCCTTTGCTGCTATAACAGCCTCCATTCTTCTGCAAAGGCTTTCCACTAGATGTTGGAAAATTGCTTTGGGGACTTGATTCCATTTAGTCACAAGATCATTAGTGAGGTCGGGCACTGATGTTGGGCGATTAGGCCTGGCTTGCAGTCGGCGTTTCAATTCATCCCAAAGGTTTCGATGGGCTTGAGGTCAAGGATCTATGCAGGCCAGTCAAGTTCTTCCACACCGATCTCAACAAACCATTTCTGTATGGACCTCGCTTTGTGCACGGGGGCATTGTCATGCTGAAACAGGACAGGGCCTTCCCCAAACTGTTGTCACAAAGTTTGAAGCACAGAATCGTCTAGAATGTCATTGTATGCTGTAGCATGAATATTTCCCTTGACTGGAGCTAAGGGGCCTAGCCCAAACCATGAAAAACATCCCCAGACCATTATTCCTCCTCCACCAAACTTTACAGTTGGCACTATGCATTCAGGCAGGTAGCGTTCTTCTGGCATCCACCAAACCCAGATTAGTCGGTCGGACTGCCAGATGGTGAAGCGTGWTTCATCACTCTAGAGAACACGTTTCCACTGCTCCAGAGTCCAATGGCGGCGGGCTTTACACCACTCCAGCCAATGCTTGGCATTGTGCATGGTGATCTTACACTTGTGTGCGGCTCCTCGGGCTATTGAAACCCAATTCATTAAGCTCCCGACGAGCAGTTATTGTGCTGATGAGGCTTCCAGAGGCAGTTTGTAACTCGGTAGTGAGTGTTGTAACCGAGGACAGACGATTTTTACACGCTTCAGCACTTCCCGTTCTGTGAGCATGTGTGGCCTACCCAGTTCAAAGCTGAGCCGTTGTTGCTCCTAGACGTTTCCACTTCACAATAACAGCACTTACAGTTGACCGGGGCAGCTTTAGCAGGGCAACATTTGACAAACTGCCTTGTTGGAAAGGTGGAATCCTATTACGTTGCCACGTTGAAAGTCACTGAGCTMTTCATTAAGACTATTCTACTGCCAATATTTGTCTATGGAGATGCATGGCTGTGCGCTCGATATTATACACCTGTCAGCAACGGATGTGGCTGAAATAGCCGAATCCACTCATTTGAAGGGGTGTCCACATACTTTTGTATATATAGTGTATTTTGTGTCCATATGCATCTAAAAAAAAAAATCATATGAAAACAAAAAACAGCATTGAGGACTACTCATTCTTAATTTTATTCTTTCAGTTTATTTTCTTCACTGCATCTTCTTTTGCACTGATGTCGCTACATCCCATATCAGTGTTTCACAATCCTGGTCCTCGCGTTTCTCCAACAGTACACATTTTTGTTGTAGCCCTGGACAAACACACCTCATTCAACTCATTGAGGGCTTAATGATTAGTCGACAAGTTGAATCAGGTTATCTTGGATGCATGAATTTCACCTTTATGTCTATTACGACTGGAATCCGCAGCATCCACCCAAAGGGGAAATTCATGCATTCAAGTTAACCAGCAAGGTAATTTTCTCGGCAAACAGAAAGGACACATTCTATGTACCAAAAACAAGCATCATATTCTGCACAATTAAGGCACCAACCACTGCAACTGGTTGGCATTGGGTAAATCCCTTTGAATTCAATCACTTTTTGACAGCATCCATTTTGATTTGAATGACAACCTTCCATAAATATTTGCCCATTGTAGAAGTGCTCAGAAAGTTACTTTTTTGGACCTGAATGCCAAAACATTCAATAGATAAAAGTGCTCAAATTTGACCCGTTTTTGCACAACCCACCATACCGTGAGACATCCATGTCTTCATCACTGAAGAGACAAATGGTTGAGATATAATATAAAAACTTACAAACATGGTTGTCAAACTTTTTTATAATTTCTGAGAAAAAATATTTTTCATAAATATTTCGTCATTTTTTAACCATTAACGCCAATTATCTAAAAATGAGTAAACTCAGATTCTTTCATATTTGCATATGTTGTAGCTTAGATCCTATTTTACATAATCTGAGGTTTTTGTGTTGTGCCCGCCACCGCTCTTGAATGCTCTTGAATTTTTTATTTTATTTCACCTTTAGTTAACCAGGTAGGGCAGTTGAGAACAAATTCTCATTTACAACTGCGACCTGGCCAAGATAAAGCAAAGCAGTGTGACACAAACACAGATTTACACATGGGATAAACAAACGTACAGTCAATAACGCAATAGAAAAATCTATATACAGTGTGTACAAATGTAGTAAGATTAGGGAGGTAAGGCAATAAATAGGCCATAGTGGCGAAATAATTACAATTTAGCATTAACACTGCAGTGATAGATGTGCAGAAGATGAATGTGCAAGTAGAGTTACTGGGGTGCAAAGGAGCAAAAAACAAAAAACAATATGGGGATGAGGTAGTTGGGTGGGCTTTTTACAGATGGGCTGTGTACAGGTGCAGTGATCGGTTAGCTGCTCTGACAGCTAATGCTTAAAGTTAGTGAGGGATATATGGGTCTCCAGATTCAGTGATTTTTGCAATTCGCTCCAGCCACTGGCAGCAGAGAACTGGAAGGAAAGGCGGCCAAAGAAGGAGTTGGCTTTGGGGATGACCAGTGAAATATACCTGCTGGAGCGCGTGCTACGGGTGGGTGTTGCTATGGTGACCAGTGAGCTGAGATAAGGCGGGGCTTTACCTAGCAAAGACTTATGGATGACCTGGAGCCAGTGGATTTGGCGACGAATATGAAGCGAGAGCCATCCAACGAGAGCGTACACGTCGCAGAATACAGGGTGGGTGTCATGTTTTGGCTGATAAATGTACTAACATGGGGATACAATTGACATTTCTACTTTCAAATGGAACACAAAGATGGTTGCTGGTCCAAACCAATGTTATCTCTAAGCTTCCCAAGTGTGCGGAGGACTGCCTTGCAGAAGAAATAGCAACCCGCTCAGAAAAGCACGAGATTGACTTTACTTAACTTTCTAGAGTTTTCCCCATGAGTTAACACTATGAAGGTTTCCCTTTTCTGTGGGAATTGTGATCGAATCAATGTAATATTAGCCACCTTGTTAAGCGCAGCAGCACAGGAGATCCCAAGAGCAGACTCAGACCAGGAAACAGGGATGAATGAACCAAGATATGTATTGTAACACAGGGAGAGATGAAGTGCAGATCCAGGGAAGCTCGGATGAGTTGTGGTAAACCAGAAGTGGAGGCTGAGGTTGAAGTGAGCTGGGTTGGGACAGGGTAAGCAGGTCCGGAGGGGAATCCAAGGGAGTGATGGTGAGTTGAATACAGAACAGGGTAGCAGGGTGGTGAGATGTGAAACAGGAGACAGGAACCAGAGTCAGTGGCAAAACTGCAGTGAGAGGAGATAGTGTCAGGCAAGGAAACAGGCACAGCAGGATACAGGATCTTAAATAATAACAAATAGCTAGAAGCATGACTGACTGAACAGAGATTACGATCCGGCAGAGTGGAAGTGGCAGGACTGAGTATTTGTAGAGGTCTTGATTATGGAACGGGTTGCAGCTGGTGAAGATCCGCTCTGGCTCCAGCATACCTGTCTCCAACCACACAATCACACACAAACAGAAGGGGAGGGGGAGAAAGAGAGAGTGTCCTGAAGGAGTGGCTGCAGGTCAAGGAGACACCGGATGTCCACTAGGGGGTGTGGCAGGAGCAGATGTGGCACACCTTCAATGTAACATACTGAAACAAAACAAACTTTGCAAGAGATTTTGTTGTAAGCAGAATGCATCAGAGTAGGATTCTACTGCATTGACAGGCAAGACTCAGGCCCGTACTGGTGCACCATAACCAATCAGAGCTGCAGTAGGCCTATATGCAAATAGACCATTGCCATGTATGGATCTTTCCCATTAACTTTGAAGTACACTGTTTTTACAGCATGAGCAGTGGTGAGTAGATGTGCTTGTTTTGAGATCAAAGCGAGAGCTACATGTAGCTGAAGCATGCATGAGAGCACCAGCCGTTCTGGACGACTGTGTGATCACGCTCTCCATAGCAGATGTGAGCAAGACCTTTAAACAGGTCAACATTCACTAGGCCGCGGGCCAGACGGATTACCAGGAGGTGTGCTCAGAGCATGTGCGGACCAACTTCCAAGTGTCAGACATTTTCCATCTCTCCCTGCACGATTCTGTAATACGTACCTACAGACCACCATGTCCCTGTGCCCAAGAAAGCGAAGGTAATATGCCAAAATGACTACCACCCCAAGTACTCACGTTGGTCGCCATTAAGTGTTTTGAAAGGCAGATCATGGCTCACGTCAACACCATCATCCCTGAAACCCTAGACCCACTACAATTTGTGTGTTTGGACCATGATAGTTTGTTGGTAATGTGGACACCAAGGAACTTGAAACTCTCAACAAGCTCCACTACAGCCCCTTCGATGTGAATGGGGGCTTGTTCGGCCCTTCTTTTCCTGTAGTCCATAATAATTTCCTTTGTCTTGCTTACGTTAAGGGAGAGKTTGTTGTCCTGGCACCACACTGCCAGGTCTCTGACCTCTTCCCTATAGGCTGTCTCATCGTTGTCGGTGATCAGGCCTACCACCGCTGTGTCATCAGAAAACTTAATGGTGTTGGAGCCGTGCTTGGCCACGCAGTCGTGGGTGAACAGGGAGTATAGGAGGGGACCAAGCACGCACCCCTGAGGGGCCTCTGTGTTGCGGATCAGCGTGGCAGATGTGTTATTGCCTGTTGTATTTGGCACATGAGACAAATACAATTTAATTTGAATGTAGGCCTACATAGAACACCGCACATTGGCTGCTACTGTAGGCTGAACGATTGATTTGATTTGATCTGACTTTATTTGTCACATGCGCAGAATTCAACATGTTTAGACCTTACCATGAAATGCTTACTTATAGTTGAAGTCGGAAGTTTACATACACTTAGGTTGGAGTCATTAAAACAAGTTTTTCAACCATTCCACAAATTTCTTGTTAACAAACTTTAGTTTTGGCAAGTCGGTTAGGACATCTACTTTGTGCATGACACAAGTCATCTTTCCAACATTTGTTTACAGACAGATTATTTCACTTATAATTCACTGTATCACAATTCCAGTGGGTCAGAAGTTTACATACACTAAGTTGACTGTGCCTTTAAACAGCTTGGATAATTCCAGAAAATGATGTCATGGCTTTAAAAGCTTCTGATAGGCTAATTGACATCATTTGAGTCAATTGGAGGTGTACCTGTGGATGTATTTTAAGGCCTACCTTCAAACTCAGTGCCTCTTTGCTTGACATCACGGGAAAATCAAAAGAAATCAACCAAGACCTCAGAAAAGAATTGTCTGGTTCAAGTCTGGTTCATCCTTGGGAGCAATTTTCCAAACACCTGAAGGTACCATGTTCATCTGTACAAACAATAGTACGCAAGTATAAACACCATGGGACCACGCAGTCGTCATACCACTCAGGAAGGAGACGCATTCTGTCTCCTAGAGATGAACGTACATTGGTGCGAAAAGTGCAAATCAATCCCAGAACAACAGCAAAGGACCTTGTGAAGATGCTGGAGGAAACAGGTACAAAAGTATCTATATCCACAGTAAAACGAGTCCTATATCGACATAACCTGAAAGGCCGCTCAGCAAGGAAGAAGCCACTGCTCCAAAACCGCCATAAAAAAACCAGACTACGTTTGCAACTGCCCATGGGGACAAAGATCGTACTTTTTGGAGAAATATCCTCTGGTCTAATGGAACACAAATAGAACTGTTTGGCAATAATGACCATTGTTATGTTTGGAGGGAAAAGGGGGATGATTGCAAGCCGAAAAACACCACCCCAACCGTGAAGCACGAGGGTGGCAGCATCATGTTGTTGGGGTGCTTTGCAGGAGGGACTGGTGCACTTCACAAAATAGATGGCATCATGAGGTWGGAAAATTATGTGGATATATTGAAGCAACATCTCAAAACATCAGTCAGGAAGTTAAAACTTGGTTGCAAATGGGTCTTCCAAATGGACAATGACCCCAAGCATACTTCCAAAGTTGTGGCAAAATGGCTTAAGGACAACAAAGTCAAAGTATTGGAGTGGTCATCACAAAGCCCTTACCTCAAACCTATAGAACATTTGTGGGCAGAACTGAAAAGGTGTGTGTGAGCAAGGAGACCTACAAACCTGACTCAGTTACACCAGCTCTGTCAGGAGGAATGGGCCAAAATTCACCCAACTTATTGTGGGAAGCTTGTGGAAGGCTACCCGAAACGTTTGACCCAAGTTAAAGAATTTGAAGTCTATGCTACCAAATACTAATTGAGTGTATGTTAACTTCTGACCCACTGGGAATGTGATGAAAGAAATAAAAGCTGAAATAAATTATTCTCACTACTATTATTCTGACATTTCACATTCTTAAAATAAAGTGGTGATCCTAACTGACCTAAAACAGGGAATTTTTACTAGGATTAAATGTCAGGAATTGTGAAAAACTGAGTTTAAGGTGTATGTAAACTTCCGACTTCAACTGTACATGCCATTAACCAACAGTGCAGTTCAAGAAGAGAGAAGAAACCAACAGTTTAAGAAAATATTTACCAAATAAACTAAAGTAAAAAAGAAAAAAGTAAAACAATAAAATAACAATAACAAGGCTATATACAGGGGGTACCGGTACAGAGTCAATGTGCGTGGGTACAGGTTAGTCGAGGTAATTTGTACTTGTAGGTAGGGGTGAAGTGACAATGCACAGATAATAAACAGTGAGTAGCAGCAGTGTAAAAAAAACTAATCGGGGGGGGTGTCAATGTAAATAATCCGGTGGCCATTTCATTAATTGTTCAGCAGTCTTATGGCTTGGGGGTAGAATTTGTTAAGGAGCCTTTTGGTCCTAGACGTGGAGCTCCGGTACAGCTTGCCATGCGGCAGCAGAGAAAACAGTCTATGACTTGGGTGACTGGAGTCTTTGACAATTTTTTGGGCTTTCCTCTGACACCGCCTACCCTCTGTAGCGCCTTGCGGTCAGATGCCGAGCAGTTACCATACTGATGCAACAGCTATTTCCATATTAAAATGTTATTGGATGCATTTTCTCCATTGCTTTTGATGGTAGGCCACTCTGGTAGGCCTACATTACAATCAAATAGCCACAGTAGCCTACTTGACTACTGTTAAAACAAATTTAAAGCAGGTAGAGCCTCTGTGCCGGAAGTTGCACAGAATTTTCACAACTTTCAAGTTTGCACTCAGCCGACCTGAAATTGTCTCAGTGACTAAAATAATTTGAGGGTACATTGGTCTAGAAATCAGAGAATGTTGACTTGAATGGAAATATCTGTTGTTTTTAATTATACTGCCAATCCTGTATAGGAAATCTTTTGAAATCATAGAAATATAGGTAATAAAATAGACATGACCATTTAAGTTGACATTTAATGGTGGGTGGATCGGCAGCCATCTTTGTGGTAGTAATGAGAAGTTACAATTTCAATGGTGTACCAGATACATTGCAGTAGTCTGAAGGTATAGGTTCATTCTATGAATTATATTTCTCTTGTATTCAAGAGGATGTTGTGTCTCAACCGATAGCGGGCACAGAACAAAAACCTCAGATAATGTAAAATAGGGTCTAACCTACAAATTTTGCAAATATTAATAACAATCTAAGTTCACATGTTTTTTTGGTAATTGACGTTAAAGGTATAAAAAAAAAGGACATTTGTATTAAAAAAAAGAATCACGAAATTATGAAATAGTTTGACAACACCGTTTGTAAGCTTTTAAATGATATCAAACTCAACAGTTTTTCTTTTCCAGTGATGAAGACATGGATGTCTCRTGGTAGGGTGGGGTATGGAAATAAAACTTTGCACACCCATAAGATTTTCAAGCAATTTAAGTCAAAACTGTAACTAGRCCACTCAGGAACATCCAATGTCATCTTGGTAAGCAACTCCAGTGTATATTTGGTCTTGTGTTTGTTTTACTGAAAGGTGAAATTGTCTCCCATTGTCTGTTGGAAAGCAGACTGAACCAGGTTTTCCTCTAGAATTTTGCCTATGCTTAGCTCTATTCCGTTTTTTATTCTAAAAATCTCCCTAGTCCTTGCCGATGACAAGCATACCCACCAGCCACCACCATAACATTTAAAGAGTGGTACTCAGTGATGTGATTTGTTGGATTTGCCAGAAACACAATGCTTTGTATTCAGGACATAAAGTTAATTTCTTTGCCACATATTTTGCCGTTTAACTTTAATACCATATTGCAATCAGGATGCATGTTTTGGAATATTTGTTATTCTGTACAGGCTTCCATCTTTTCACTCTGTCTTTTAGGTTTGTATTGTGGAGTAACTACAATGTAGTTGATCCATCCTCAGTTTTCTCCTATCACAACCATTAAACTCAGTAACTTTTTTAGTCACCACTGGCCCCCTGAGTGGTTTCCTTCCTCTCTGGCAACTGAGTTAGGAAGGACGCCTGTATCTTTGTAGTGACTGGGTGTATTGATACACCATCCAAAGTGTAATTGATAACTTCATCATGCTCAAAGGGAATATTAAATGTTTATTTTTTAAATATTTGTTTTATCTACCAATAGTGCCCCTCTTTGCAAGGCATTGGAAAAGCTCCCTGGTTTTGGTGGTTAACTGAGGGACCTTCCAGAGAATTGTATGTGTGGGGCACAAAGATGAGGTAGTAATTCAAAAATCATTTTAAACAATATTACTGCACACAGAGTGAGTCCATGCAAATTATTATGTGACTTCTTAAGCACATTTTTACCCCTGAACTTTTTTAGGCTTGCCATAGCAAAGGTGTTGAATACTTATTGACTCAAAATAACTTTTCATTTTTAAAATTAATTTGTAAACAAATACTCTCTTTCCACGTTTAATTTAATTAATTTAATCAATTTTCAACTCAGGCTGTAAATCAACAAAATGTGGAAAAAGTAATCGGGTGGGAATACTTTCTAAAGGAAAGAAAACCATGCACAAAATTAATCATGTGACCAAATATTTAGGAAGAGGTCATCGTTTCATGGAATCTGTGAAGGAATAAATCACATGGAAAAAGTTAGTTAGGTACAAAAAACAGATTTTCACAAAGCCAAATTAATGTATTGTGTGATAGGTTTCATGACGCTTGTATCTAAACGAAAGTAGAACATTTTAAGATTGTTTTATACATCAGTTGGGGTCTCTATAAGCTACAATATGAGGTCCTAAACGTAGCATGATCAAGGTGCATCCTTGTAGCTGTATGGGCTTTGGGCTAATATAGTGTACATTTTGGCCTTGGGGTAAGTTGAGCTGATGGCCATGGGATAAGTTGAGCCAATGGCGACCATACCCCTTGTACATTCTGATTAAATTCTGTCAGTTTTATGCACAATATGTATGGTCTTTTTGCAATATGTCATGCATATGAAGTCAAGATTGTGCTTTTCTTTTATAGAGCCGACACAATCATGCCTAATGTATAAAAACGTTAAAAAAAGCAAGGGTCTAGCCCCTCTTGAGGTCCTTGAGAGAGCAGCGAAGGAAGTGAGAGAAGGGAAGAAGTCCATTCGAGCAACAGCAAGGGAGAAAAAAAAATGACTGAATGACACTGAAGAGATACATTGACAAAAACCAAAACAAACATGTACCTGTGTGAAAGAGAAGCTACAATAGAGTAGCAGAGGCACACAAGGTCTTATCTGATGACATGGAGTCTGAGCTTGCTAAACATATCAAAAAATTTCACGGACCAGTTTTATGGGCTTAGTAGCCTTAAATGCAGAGAACTTGCCCACAAATCAGCACATTGATACAACATCCCAGTCCCAGCGATCTGGTCAAGAAATGGAAGGGTAAGTGATATTGAACAGAAAGATCTAGATCTGAAGGTACACTCTTAGAAAAAAAGGTGCTAAGTAGAACCATACAGGGTTCTTTGGTTTGTCCCCATAGGGAACCCTTTTTGGTGCTGGGCAGAACCCTTTGCAGAGGTTCTTCAAAGAACCCCTATGAACCCTCTATGAAGGGTTCTACCAAGAACCATTTTATCATCTGAATGTTCTTTCTAGAACCGTCTGAAGGGTTCTACTGAGAACCCTTTTATCTTTGGAGGGTTCTTCCTAGAATCCTCTACGAACGGGTAGAACGCACCAGCCTTATTAGCCTTTAACATTTTATTACTTATGACAATACATTACATAAATCATAAGGCCTTTCTTTGAGGGCCTAGTTATACCCTAACACAGTGCAGTGGAGGCTGCTGAGGGGAGGAAGGCTCGTAATAATCCCCAATTAACTTGCCACAAACCTCCTGTGACACAGTGGTATTAGGAATCTCCTGGATTACAGGCCACATCAGGCCTGCAAGTCACATTATGCTGGCTTTCAAAGTGATGTGTAATTCTGATTGGAATCCAGCCAGAGTTAGCATATCCAACAAGTAAAATTGTTAATCACCCACAACCTGCATTCAGAATGAATGCCAAGGTAGAGCAGATTGAATACTGAGACTACCTCAATCATCTAAACTGGAACAAACATCTCAGTAACGGGTGCAATAAATCCTATTTCTAACAGACTGGATTAGTTTAGAAAACGGTATATTATTTACTGTATCTTTGTGTGGCATAAAATGTATCAACCGATCAATATACTATACATGCAAAAACACAGATATTACAGTAAAACAAACAATTCTGAAAATCTCCCTCCAGTAGAGCATGCTGGACAATATTATATATTGTTCTATGTAGAACCCTTCTCGCATACCAAAGACTCATCAAATAACCCTTTCTGCCAAAAACGGTTCTTAGGGTGTTAAAGGTTCTAGGAAGAACCCATTGACTTACAAAAAACCCTTGATCAAAACAGTTCTTGGTAGAACCCTATCCCTCTGCAAATAACCCTTTTGGAACCTTTTTTCCAAGAGTGTAGGCATACATTTAAGATGTACAATATACCACACCACCATTCAATGAATTAAACTTTGACCTACCAGCACCATCACCCACTGTCACAGAACACCGTTGCGTATTTACGCCAAGGCGGCTCATTTTGCCTTGTCCCGCTGCTCAACTTACCCCATACCAGGGTAAGTTGTGGAAATAACCACYTTTTTTTGGACAAGCTTTGTTTTCAAAACTGTTATGTTTACATTAATTCTGTAAAAAAAAATCCAGGGATACACAACATCCTGAAATATATGTAGATCTCTTTGTTAGAAAGAATACTATATTTCCTTGACGTAGTGAGGCTGAATGTTAAAAAAAAGAAACGTCTCAACTTAACCCATTCTCCCCTAGAGTATATGAGTATATATGAGTATATGAAATATATTAAATAAATGTCACCAATAAAACCTAAAGATACTGTATATCTGATATTTATAAAGGGCAATTTTTTTTACTTTTTTTACCCAACTTTTAACCTAAATCCAATGACATGGGGAAATGTTTTGTTGATTTCACGTTGAGTTCACATTAGTTGACAACAACCAACTGTAAATCAAAACTAGACATTGAACTGATGTCTATGCCCAGTGTGAAGGGCACTCTTTGCCTTTGGATATGAATGATGTTTCATCACCTTGTTAATTTGCTTTTCTCCTTCAGGGAGGACATCTTTAATATTTAATGTGGTAATCATGTTTGTAATTCATGCCTCAGTAGACCATATTTTGTTTCCTTAAACATTTAATGGATAACGTGCAAATTTTTGTTTGATTATTCAACCAGACTTTTCTGAAATCACAGGGTAGGAGGACAGCCATCTCAAAGTAAGATTGTAGCAGACGGAACACAGTCCAGATATATTTCCCTCATTGAAGACAATACACAAATCACATGAGTCTTTGTTCCAGTTCAGAGATAATCAGAGCGGTCAGATTAGAGCTGTGTTGATCTGTTCTGTCCGTGCCCCCTTCTGTCCCCTCCCCCTCCTTCCTAGGGGCCATGATGTAGGGTCCCTTTGAAGCCCTGGGAGACAGCGCACGGCACACAGCTGGGACTCAACGTCCTGATCTTTCACACTCTACTCCGCACGGGGACACACAGCTACGTTCTGTCCCACATCCAGACCTCATACTCTCCAGCCTGTCCATCTGTGTCTGCAGAGGTAGGTGCACCAGGGGACCTCCCTCTGTCTCTCTCTCTGTCTCTCTCCCCCAGTCCACACAGGTATCCCAGAGGGGACAAAATACCACAGAGCTCAGTACCTCTCTGAAACTCTATGTCATCAGATCTCTAGGTTCAGGACTCAACAGTCACTTGGTCACAAATATTTTTCTATCTGGGTCGTTCCAGGAGTTAAAAGCCTGTGCCCTTTAATATGAACCAGATGGTTTTCACCATCATTGTAAAGTCTTAGTTATTTTGTTGCTTTGAGAAAGTAATTTCGTAAAATTCAAATAAAATTTTATTTGTCTCATGCTTCGTTAACATCAGGTGTAGACTAACAGTGAAATTATTACTTCCCAACAATGCAGATTCTTATTTATTATGCAGATTCTTATTTATTTCATGCGATTAGTGAATCATTTATGTCTGTCCCTCAATTTAAGGTCAACCTTGTTACGTGAACTGAACACTCATTTTAATATGGTCATACTATTCCTTTTTCATTTATCTTTTCAATAGAAACATTGAAGATATAATAATCAAATCATAGTGTAAAAGCAGGTGAGCTGCTTCTACTCTTTTTGGCCATTTTCTAGTGTTTAACAATAAAAAAATGTGAAGCTTGCATTCACTTGCCCCTCCCTCTTGCACACAACAAACTTCCATAGAGTGGTGAGGAGGAGCTCTGCAGACCCTTCGTGTCCGGAAGTAATTTAGCCGTTCATTGAAGCAATTGGCGCTCTGTAGAGTTGCTATTTTCTCAAGTTTTCTCATGTCAATTAACTTGTGACATTCTTGGATTACTCATTATACTAATAAAGTCAGATTTAATCAACAAATACGATAGTCAGTTTAAAACAGTTTAAGGGTACAAGACTGTGTACATATCTGGCTGTGTTGGCAAAATTTCTACATATCCCATCGAGTCAAGTGGGGAGAGGCTGCCCGTTGTCACAGTTCCAAGACCAGTCAGAAACATCCAGCTAACCCTACGCCAATGACGACAGTGGATGTTTAAACACGGTGGATGTAAAAACTGAACTTGGATCTTCGTTAAGTAGCAATGATATCCTTCACCACCATTGTCTTACGACACAACAGATACTGTACTGTAGCTCGAACCAGTCATGACTATAAAAAAAAACATTAATTTCCAGAGAATTTCTTAGTTACATGGTTTTATAACTAACTAGCAAAGAGGTTTTGAAGTTGAGGGTGCAGTATCCATGAAGTTTGGCAATGTGGAYRAAAACTAGCATAGTTCAGCTAGCCAGTTCGTTTAGCCAGGACAAACAAGTTTGGGACAGGATATAGCTGGGCGCACATGTGCACTAGGCTAGTTCAGGACAGAAATGTTCATTTTTATGCCCTAATATCAGGATCTGGCGGCAAACATTTTGATTAAACAATTCATATACTGAAACTAATACATCAGATGACAAATAATTAAGTAGAGCGAATCGATATACAATCCCGAAATCAGCTGTAACTGCCAAAAGTAAAACAAAGCTTAAAATTATGTTTGAGTGAACCTGAATCCAGAAAATGAATGACTCCTCCTCCTCACCACTGTCGCAAAGGGATTTAAGATGAAATTGTCAAACCTGTTACCGTCAACCCTTCTACTTTAATGTGCACTTCATTGGCATTTACTGTATATACTGTATATATATTTTTACTCTTGGAATGGGAAAATATGTTTTTTCTTTACATGTGCTCTTTMTGACAGAATGTTTAAATAAAAAAAACATTTTTAAAAAGCAAAACAAATGATATACCCAAAAGGCCCTCTATTGATAGAATGACCCAGCTGTTATGCTTTTTGCTATGGTAGGCTCTGCTGTACACACTCCACATACAAGCTTGTGTACAGTATACACATAATGTTGGAGAGCATTACTTTAGTAATGCATTACTAAATCCATTGACCAATCTTCAATAAATACCGTAAAACTTATATTTATAGCATTTATCTGCTTAAATCATTGAACACAACCAGCGCTTATGGAGACAGGCTTATCTTTGAGGTAGGTGTCTATTTCCTTAAAGTGATACATCAAGATTTTGGCAATGAGGATAGTATTTTTATGTCTCTTCATCTAGTATGAAGGATGTTAGAGGTAGTTTCGCACACTAACGCTAACTAGCGTTAGCGCAATGACTGGAACTAGCATGCTCGGTGTTACCATAGACTTCCAGTCATTGCATTAACACTAGTTATCAACTTTCTTCAAACTGCACGCAGAGACATAAACTTCATTGCCAAAATCCCGAAATATCCCTTTAATGCACACAGCATTTTGCTCTATAAAATGTTGAAAAGACTACCACACTGTTGTGACCGGTATGACCAGTATAAACATAATATTAACAAATCCATGCAAAGACTTGCAAAGACTAGGCTGCCTGTCATACACCCCCCAATTTCACGCTTCACCACCATGGAGAGCATTATTTGATGTTGTGTTGTCTTTTTGGTGGCGCCATTGCTAGGAAAATGTTTTTATGCACATGACCGTGGGAATATCAGAGCGGTGTCCATGGTAACCTCGTGAACAATTGATTTAGACCCCGTGACTATTTGAAACAGACATTTACTTGCTGAAATGTAATAAAAGGGAGAGGCGGCTATTTGAGACTGCGTTTAATTGAAGTTTTATGGTAGGTATGGTAATGTGGAAATGAAATGATCATAACACAATGAGGTTTGCTCTATGCTAATTGTCATTAAGTAGCCAATGTCAAGTGTTTTTTCAGTATAAATCCATCCCACCAATTTAAACCCATAATTTTGCCGGGATATGATCTCCTCTGAGCCTTTGTTCTCCTCTGGAACAGATTTCTCAGTCACATGAGAAGAGATCTGCTTCTTTTATCAGAGTTTAAGACAAGCAATCAAAGGGATTTGTTATCTGTTTAGAAAAGATTCAATGAGCCAAACTCACGTCCCCTGACTTACGACTTTAAGGACACAGGAAATACACAAGTAGAAATAACAACCAAGGGATCGGTTTCATGTGTCTTCAACCTCAGTTTGTAAAGTACTGTAGATATACACTGTATGTTAGGCAGTGTGTTGAGGTTGTGTTGTTCATTTTTGGAAAAGTAGTGATGTACTGTAAAACTCAAAAACAGCAAAAACATGTGACTTTGTTTACAAAATCAAAGGCATAGGATGTCTGCTTATTATCTACACCAGAATATCAAAGTCTATGTGATTTGATAACTCACCCTGTAGTCGCTGGCCGTGACATAGAAGATGGGCTGGAAGGCCAGCCAGATGATACAGGTGGTGTACATGGTGAACCCAATGAACTTGGCCTCGTTGAAGTTCTCGGGGCACTTCCTGGTCTTAAAGGCGTAGACAGTGCAGAGGATGATGAGGATGCAGTTGTAGCTGAGGGACATGAGCATACTGGAGTCCTTGCTATTGCACTTGAGGGTGACTATGTCCCTCCTCTCGGGGTTCACTTCCTTCCTGACCCCCGGGGCCTCCACCAGGAGCCAGACCACCACCACCACCAGCTGGCAGGAGATCAGACCCCCGCAGATGGCCACCTGCGAGGCAGGGCTGATGAACCTCGGCCGCTGGGCTCCGTCCTTCACCCCGCTGAAGATGCGTGCGATGCGGTTGGTCTTGGTGAGAAGCGCAGAGTAGCACACAGCGAAGGAGGTGCCCAGGCCTAGTCGACGTAGGGTACACACAGCCATGGAGGGCTTGGAGATATAGATGAAGGTCATGCTGTAGCACATCAGAACACCCAGCAGGAGGATGTAGGACAGCTCCCGCCCGCTGGCCTTCACCACAGGGGTGTCGTTGTGCTTGAGGAAGAGGCCGATGATGAAGAGTGTACACATCATGCCCAGGCAGGAGATGGTAACAGGGCCTATAGCCCAGGCGTCCTCCCAGCGGATGTACTCCTCTGGTAGGTTGTAGCAGCCTGTCAGGTTGGCCAGGGGCCATTCGCTAAACTTGCAGTCGGCGCAGGTGAACTCATCCTTCAAGTACTGGTAAGGCTGGCAGGGGATGCAGATCCAGCAGCACACATCTCCAGGCTGCATGCTCTTCACCTCGTTCTTCCTGCAGGGGTCACTGCATTGGGAGGTGGGTGCGGCATGGCCTTCCCAGGAGATCTGGCTGGTGTTAAGGGTCAGATTCTGGGCCCAGTAGCCCACCTTACGGTAGACGTAGCGTCCGTCTTCTTTGTGGTAGTGAAAAATGTTGTAGCGGCCTAAGCTGTCTCCAAAGATATCGAACCTCACCATGTTCTCTGTGTCTGCTGGACGGAATGGAGCTGCAGGGTGAGAAAGAGAAGACCATGGTCATGTTATGATGGTTGAAAGTGAAATAAACAAATTCATGTCTATCCTTGACAATACAATATATCATTAACCCTCTGAACTCTGACTCACTCAGATTCGTATTTTGAATTGTGTACAATGTGTACAATGAATCCAGGGTCTTGGAGTCAACATGTTTTGATTGAATGAGCTTGTATCTGCTTCATCACTTCACCTCTCTGTATTCCCCTCTGACATTCCATTCCTTTCACATGGGATTAAACAGTAGCTGATGCATCGGGGACACAGGTGCAAACCCAACATTTACATAATTGAAGCCAGAAGGTTGAGTCTGTTTTCTTTGACACAGGCTTATTGCACTCAAATGAGAACCTCAGAGAGATGTTTAAAAGTTTTTTTTTTTTTTACTATTCAGGTGCCAAGAACTATGGGTTTAGAGCAGATTCATTCAACACCATGGAATAGACCGTTACTATACAATCACTTGGTACCATGTCAAAAAGATTGAACATTTATCTTAACATCAATCCATTCTTAATGTCTAACTATGGAATAATACATTCTTAATGTCTAACTATGGAATAATACATTCTTAATGTCTAACTATGGAATAATACATTCTTATGTCTACTATGGAATAATACATTCTTAATGTCTAACTATGGAATAATACATTCTTAATGTCTAATCTTATGGAATAATACATTCTTAATGTCTAACTATGGAATAATACATTCTTAATGTCTAACTATGGAATAATACATTCTTAATGTCTAACTATGGAATAATACATTCTTATGTCTAACTTATGGAATAATACATTCTTAATGTCTAACAATGGAATAATACATTCTTATGTCTAACTATGGAATAATACATTCTTATGTCTAACTATGGAATAATACATTCTTAATGTCTAACTATGGAATAATACATTCTTAATGTCTAACAATGGAATAATACATTCTTAATGTCTAACTATGGAATAATACATTCTTAATGTCTAACTATGGAATAATACATTCTAATGTCTAACTAATGGAATAATACATTCTTAATGTCTAACTATGGAATAATACATTCTTAATGTCTAACTATGGAATAATACATTCTTAATGTCTAACTATGGTATAATACATTCTTAATGTCTAACTATGGAATAATACATTCTTAATGTCTAACTATGGAATAATACATTCTTAATGTCTAACTATGGTATAACAATTTGCTAGACATGGATAGAAATACCAATGCATTCATAGCTAGAAAGTAAACAGAGCAAAATGACAGAATTGCACCTGGACCGTTGAGATGTTTAGAGATTTTTAGAACCATTCTCAGCTGAATAGCCCCATTATTCTCCATAGAGAATCATCTAGTCTCTTTTGAACTAGAGGAAATGGGGCTTTGTAATGGATGAAGGATAATTTGTGACCCTGCTGTACTGCCATTTCCCCAAAGATTTCCATACACTTCAGGCGATTCTAGTCTTGTAATCCAATCTGATGTCTTCTGACAGCAAGCTCCCCTGGCGATCCATCTACAATCCATGGACGGCTGACATGGACTTTGACCCCCCCCCCCATCACTCATGCATGGAAATATTCCCACCTTGTACTGCATCCCTACCTTAAGACTTGGAGACACAACTACTCAGTCAACGGTTTAGTAGTTAGAGCATTCGGCTTGGTGGGGTTGTTGTTATCTGTGTTGTACAGATGTGTTGCTGCTATAGGGGTTTACATAAATKATCTGTTACACTGACTATCTCTGGTCACCACCTGACTGAAAGTGTCGTTCCCTGATGAGGGTGTTTATGTGATTCCTATATGTAATATTCAGGCTGTAGGCCAAGTCACTCTCCACACACTCCAGGCAGATGAGATGCATGACAAAATGAGCCTCAGCGTGTGAGGATGGAAATTGATGTTTCCTCTTTGCAAATTGAATCTTTACAAGCTCTTATCTTCAGCAGCAATATAAAAACAACTATAATTAGTCCTGGACTGTTCCCACGTACTGTAGGATGGTAGGAATTGATACAATGGATCTAAATGTATGTAATCAAATTTGTAAGCAAGTAGGGCACTCATGGGTAGATTATGATTGCAGTATATCACGCAGTGTAGTTCATTTTCAACATTATGTTTCGAGAGGCTAATAAGAGACAAACATATATAGATGAAAGAGACTTTAGTCATCAACCAAAAATCAAATACAAAGAAATACAGTTGAATATGGTCTATTTGTTCTCTGGCAATAATCTCATGGAAAATCACTTCTTAGGATATAGCCATTTCTGAGGATATAGAAAATCAAATTTCTCTGTATACATCTAACAGGGTTTCTGCCACTGCAGAAATATGTATTCAATGTTTATGTATTCCTACTGGTTGTTTGAATTTACATATCAACAAGGTGTTATGCCACTGGTCATGCTTGCAGATAGGGGAAAATTACGGACGTCAATTCTTCCCAGTCCAATAATCCTATCCAAGTGGTAGGTCACGTTCTGAAATAGTGCATTATATTTACAACGTGTCAGAGGTCACTTTGTACATTTCCTATACAGTACCAGTCAAAAGTTTGGACATACCTACTCATTCAAGGGTTTTTCTTTATTTTTACTATTTTCTTCATTGTAGAATAATAGTGAAGACATCACAACTATGAAATAACACATATGGAATCATTTAGTTACCAAAAAAGTGTTAAACAAATCAAAATATATTTATATTTGAGATTCTTCAATGTAGCCACCCTTTGCATTCCAGGTAAAGCTGGTTGAGAGAATGTCAAGAGTGTGCAAATCTGTCATCAAGGCAAAGGGTATTTCATTTGTTTAACACTCATGAGAGAAATTAGTAAGCTAGCTAGCTAAATTGCCATAAATGTTTAATGCTTTTTGACCTGTCCCCAAATTAATATAATTTGTTCTGTTATAGTTTGTTTTGATATTTCAACCTGTGTGTCCTGATCGTGTCTGGTGTGGAGGTACAAAATCAACATGCGTGCGATGGCGCATGCAGGCGCACTCGCGCGTCCGGTTTGGTCAACAAGTTAACGATCACATCTGTTACATAATGTATAGTCATGTAGCCATACTCATCAATCTTCAAACTCACCGTCAAACTTGGTCTTCAGGATATACTCCCTGTAGAACCTCTTGCCATTGCCTGGCTTCAGAGCATCACAGATCTTGGTGGTGGAGTTGGGGCACAGCGACTGCCTCATGTTGTGCAGGGCATGGGCCATGGCATAGACAGCGTTCACCACAAACATGATCTTGGACTCCTGCTCAAACAGGCCGTCCCGCAGAGAGTGCTTCCCACAGCCCAGGTCATGGAGGCTACATTGGAATCTATTCTCCCAGAACTCCCTGAACCAGGGGTTACGTGTATTGTTGTAGGGATTCAGGCCAGTGAAGTACTCAGCAAACTGGGGGATGGGGTAGGAGGCCAGCTCGATGGTGAAGGCCCCGTCCGCCACAGCCTCGCTGCCCCTCACCACAATCTCCTGCGCCCCCCAGCCATCGCTGGCCACCCAGGTGAAGGACGCGTTCAATCGGTTGGCAGCCACCAGCAGCTCCCGGGCGTCCTCGCTGCGTGTGAAGAGAATGACCACCTTGGCATTGGACTTCTGCCGCAGCGAATGGATCACCTGGTCATAGCTGTAGCGGTTCATCGACCGGCTGACCTTGGCTGAGGTGGCGATACAGATCTGGCGGGCGCGGGCCTCCTGCTGGAAGGCGTCGATGCCCGTCTCGCCGTAGTCGCCCTCCGATGCCACGGTTGACACATAGGTCCAGTTGAAGAAGCGCAGGATCTCTGCCATGGCCTTGGCCTGATAGAAGTCAGGGGGTACCGTGCGGGCAAAGTAGTCATAGCGGCTCTTGTCGCTGAGCTTGGCGCTGGTGGAGGCGTAGCTGATCTGAGGGATCTGGAAGAGACGAAGGAGGTTGGCCACCTGGAGAGAAAGAGAGAGAGGTACTATGAGAGCATGATCAAGATTTCAACAATACTGTAGGGGCTTTATTCGATCCGTATTGCGGAAGTTCAGCGTTACTGCTTGATTTAAATTTAAAAGCAATGGTCCCGGGTTAGCGAAGACTGCATTCAAGGTGACCACTGCATATTTCGTCTCAATCGGAAATGACCTTTACATTTCATGCAATCTGTAACGCTTCAGAGATCCAGATGGAATAGTGCCAAGTCTTTACAGTACCTAGACATTATACCCTAGTAATAGTACTGGTAAAGTATAGTACTTATAACTGTTATACATGTAAAACAATTCACTGAATGAATTATTGGGAGTTCTGATATTTTATTAAATCAAAACATATATTGCTTGTGGGTCATTTCTTTATAACTCAAGTGGTGAAAGGAGCCACGTCAGATACAGAATATAGTAATCTCACTAACAGTTTGGCCTAAAGGGACAATCAGTCTCACTCCAATCTGCAGCCTCTCATCGCCCTCTGAGGTCCCAGCAGTGTGTTTCACAACTCTCCTTTCCGCTGATTGTCTGACAACATCCTGGGCTTGCCACGGGCTCCAGGGATGCCCACATAGACTACAACCCAGATCTGTCATATCTGATCTACCACACTGTCGACAACGTCCACCAATAAAACCATGCAATATCTGATGATTCATTGGCTTGCGAGGAAAACATTTTAAGGCTAATTTCCCCCAAATTCGACATATTTTGCCATGGGGCATAGAGAAAATGTTGCAGTTTCAAAGTAAGTTTGCTGCAATTCTAACCAATTTGCCACAGGGGTGGAGAATATATTTTTTAAACTAATTTCATACAATCCTACACATTTTGCCATAGGGGGGATAGAAATGTTTGCAGTTTTTAAAATGATGTGTGAGTGAGAGTGACTAACAGAATGAATATGGACCTCCTAGTCAGTAATTCGACCATGATTACTACAAGTTTAGATAGCTGGCTAGACTAATTTACCCATCTAAAATGTTTTGGCTGACATGGGCTAATTGAGTTTCTAACCAGGTTTCTATGAAACAAAAATGTTGCGTAAAGTAGATCAGACGGTTGAATAACAGATGAGCCAAAGGCAGCGATTGCCTCACTGAGATATTTATTAAAACTAATGAGATAATATTATACATTACATTGTCGACCCACCAGGTTTTCTGATAAAACATTTTAACAAAAAATTACGACATAAGACTGTAAAAACACCAGTAAATCAGCTCCAAGTGACTTTAAATTGTAAAATCTGTTCCGAAGCATTCCCACAAATAATAGAGATATACAGTGCATTYGGAAAGTATTCAGACCCCTTGACTTCTTCAACATTTTGTTACGTTACTAAAATGGATAAAATAGTTTTTTGTCCTCATCAATCTACACACAATCTCCCATAATGACATCAAAAACAGGTTTTCAGATTTWAAAAAAAAATACACTGGAAATAACACATTTACATAAGTATTCAGACCCTTTACTCAGTACTTTCTTGAAGCACCTTTGGCAGCGATTACAGCCTCGAGTCTTCTTGGGTATTATGCTACAAGCACACCTGTATTTGGGGAGTTTCTCCCATTCTTCTCTGCAGATCCTCAGGTTGGATGTGGACTGTTGCTGCACAGCTGTTTTCAGGTCTCTCTAGAGATGTTTGATCGGTTTCAAGTCCGGGCTCTGGCTGGGCCACTCAAGGACATTCAGACACTTCTCCCRAAGCCACTCCTGCGGTGTCTTGGCTGTGTGCTTAGGGTCGCTGTCCTGTTGGAAGGTGTACATTCGCTCCAGTCTGAGGTCCTGAGCGCTCTGTAGCAGGTTTTCATCAAGGATCTCTCTGTACTTTGCTCCGTTCATCTTTCCCTCAATCCTGACTAGTCTCCCAGTCCATGACGCTGAAAAACATCACCACAGCATGTGCTGCCACCACCATGCTTCACCGTAGGGATGGTGCCAGGTTTCCTCCAGACGTGATGCTTGGCATTCAGGCCAAATAATTCAATCTTGGTTTCATCAGACCAAAGAATCTTGTTTGTCATGGTCTGATAGTCTTTAGGTGTCTTTTGGCAAACTCCAAGTGCGCTGTCATGTGCCTTTTACTGAGGAGTGGCCTTCTGGAAGGTTCTCCCATCTCCACAGAGGAACTCTGGAGCTCTGTCAGAGTGACCATCAGGTTCTTGGTCACCTCCCTGACCAAGGCCCTTTTCCCCCGATTGCTCAGTTTGGCCAGGCGGCCAGCTCTCGGAAAAGTCTTTGTGGTTGCAAACTTCTTACATTTAAGAATGATGGTTCTTGGGGACCTTCAAAGCTGCAGAAATGTTTTGGTATCCTTCCCCAGAGCTGTGCCACGACACAATCCTGTCTCGGAGCTCTACGGTCAATTCCATCGACCTCATGGCTTGGTTTTTGCTCTGACATGCACTGTCAACTGTGGGACCTTATATAGACAGGTGTGTGCCTTTCCAAATCATGTCCAATCAATTGAATTTACCACAGGTGGACTCCAATCAAGTGGTAGAAAATCTCAAGAATGATCAATGATAACAGGATGCACCCGAGCTCAATTTTGACTCTCACAGCAAAATGTCTGAATACGTATGTAAATAAGGTATTTAATTTTTTTTATTCTATAAATTTGACAACATTTCTAAAAACCTGTTTTCATTTTGTCATTATAGTGTATTGTGTGTAGATTGATGAGGAAAAATATGAATTTAATCAATTTTAGAATAAGGCTGAAACAAAATGTGGAAAAAGTCAAGGGGTCTGAATACTTTCTGAAGGGTCCCTTCCTGTTACCATTGATTGATAGTATACAAATGTACCATTTTAGAAAAATTGTATATCTGTTTGGGCTTCTTGTGGTCAATTTGCAGTCTAGAAATGATTTATTATTATGTTCCAGCCCCCTGACCATCCATTCAAGAGAAAATCGGCCCGCGACTGAATCTAGTTGATGATCTATGGCTAGACTCTAGACTCTAAACCTCAGAATGTCATATATGGTGACTTATATTACATAGTATGTCACAGGACATATTGCAACACTTTTACAGTAATATGTAACTAAAATCACCTGTTCTTTGTACAAGAGGTGGCAGTCAAACCATATTCAAAATTGTTATGTTTTATGCATGTTGCCATAGAAACTGTTAAAAGACACAGATGAGAAGTCCTCTGTCTGTGTGCTGAATGGTTAATATTTGAAAAGTATGCTACCCTGGAGGCTTCCTGCCTGGCTCACTAGAGATTCCCTGACTAGGAACTCTAGTTACTATTGCCATGAAACATTCTCCAAAAACCTCTTCTTCCCTAACCCACCTCGACAGGCTTTTAAAACACATGTACAGACAGCTGGCAGCAGCCTGTTCTCTCTCTCCTAGGAGAATGGGAGGACACACTTAAGTGGTAACTAAAAGTACAACTTCTAACTTTCATTTAAAAAAATAACTTCTTAGATTAGCACTACCAACAACCTTAAGTTTGCTCAATTKTCGTACAACACTGATTTTAAATGGGATTTATGCAGCCCTTACATCATTGACAAGGCATATAAATGCAGTCCAGGAATGGCAATAAACAATGCCTTAGCACTTCGACTCACTTGACAGATTTCACTTTTTCAAAAACACTATAATCATAAGAGAGAGAAATAAAATACAATTGGGACAGAATATGCAGAGCCTCGGCTGATGGTGTAGGCATAGGACATGCGTAGCAGACCCATTAAAGTGTCACAAGCTAAGTCCACACATGGACACACTACTGAGCTTACTGTGACTTGGAATGGAAAAACTTAAGATCAGCATCAACAGAAAATGGTGTACATTTATACAAGTATACTCTGCAACTAAATATGCATTTGTCAAAATTATTAGATCATTTCCAATCAAGATTTCGTTTTTCTTTCATCAAGCTTCTGAAGTCTCTTCCCCGTGCATCTTTTCCCTGTTTTTATCAAATCCATACACAGTCCCAGAGGAGGAGATAATGTGTAACCCAAAGGCCATGTCAAGGATTCAGTGGTGTTCTGGGCATTGATTAAAACCATTTATCTGACTTATCATTATCAGACTTCCTCACCACTCATATGTGAATGCTGTCAGGCCCATTTGAGTGATACCTATAACAGATTGTGGCCAGTGCTTTGGGGAATGACATGATTCACCCATCCCTCACATCTCCAGCATTTTGATTAATTTGCTCAGAGGCAACTCTAAACTTTTGGGCAAATGACTGATCTGTCAGTCTAGTAGACATAGACAATTACACTTCAATACAGAATACTCCTATGTATTGGGCAAGAAATATCTTTCACACGGTTTACATGCCTTGAATCACCTCTGTATAACACACATAGGTATTATTGATTAACTTCTAATCCAGTTCTATATTCACTTTGTACTGCAGCCTAGCTGACTTAAACATGTTAGACATGCAGCTCATACTATTCCCGACACGCTGAGTCTCCTCCTCAGTGAGAGAGCTCTGTATTTAATTACGAAAATTAGGAAGCAGGCAGAGAGAGGATTTGCATTGGAAGAGTCTGTGTAACATCCGTTACATCTGCTATAGAGAGGAGTACCTGGAAAGTGGTTCACTCCAGAGCAATGGTAATACACAGCCTGAGTGTGGAAAGAGGGATAGATAGCAGGCTTTTCAAGTCTCATGTATTCTGAACACAGAAAGAAACCCAGCACAGTGGAAGAACAGAGTGCCTAAAGGTAAGAAGACAAAAACACAGCCGAGCACCATGTCCACGGCTCAGTATCAAAACACAGCAACGTGAGTAAAAGTACAGGAGCAGAGAGTGTTGCAAAACTCTTTATTACATTAATACTAGACATCTCTGGAGTGGTCATTTACACTTGGTGCGTTTGGGAAATGTCTCCAGTGCAATATTAGAGGGAAGAGTACATTTAAAAAAAAGCAAATGTATAAAATAAAAAAATAAAAAAACTGAAATACCTTATTTACATAAGTATTCAGACCCTTTGCTATGATAATCAAAATTGAGCTCAGGTGCATCCTGTTTCCATTGATCATCATTGAGATGTTTCTACAACTTGATTCCACCTGTGGTAACATGATTTGGAAAGGCACACACCTGTCTATATAAGGCCCCACAGTTGACAGTGCATTTCAGAGCAAAAACTAAGCCATGAGGTCGAAGGAATTGTCCGTAGAGCTCCGAGACAGGATTGTGTCGAAGCACAGATCTGGGGAATGGTACCAAAACTTTTCTGCAGCTTTGAAGGTCTCCAAGAACACAGTGGCCACCAGCATTCTTAAATGGAAGAAGTATGGAACCAACAAAACTCTTCCTAGAGTTGGCCGCCCTGCCAAACTGAGCAATCAGGGGAGAAGGGCCTTGGTCAGGGAGGTGATCAAGAACCCAATGGTCACTCTGATAGAGCTCCCAAGTTCCTCTGTGCAGATGGGCAAACCTTCCAGAAGGACAACCATCTCTGCAGCACTCCACCAATCAGGCCTTTATGGTGGAGTGGCCAGACAGAAGCCACTCCTCAGTAAAATGTACATGACAACCCGCTTGAAGTTTGCCAAAGGGCACCTAAAGACTCTCAGACCATGAGAAACAAGATTCTCTGGTTTGATGAAACCAAGATTGAACTCTTTGGCTTGAATTCCAAGCGTCACATCTGGAGGAAACATGGCACCATCCCTACAGTGAAGCATGGTGGCAGCATCATGCTGCGGGGATGTTTTTCAGCGTCAGGGACTGGGAGACTAGTCTTAGCAAAGTACAGAGAGATCCTTGAACCTGCTCTAGAGCGCTCAGGACCTCAGACTGGGGCAAAGGTTCACCTTCCAACAGGACAACGACTGTAAGCACTCAGCCAAGACAATGCAGGAGTGGCTTCGGGACAAGTCTCTGAATGTCCTTGAGTGGCCCAGCCAGAGCCTGGACTTGAACCCGATCGAACATCTCTAAAGAGACCTGAAAATAGCTGTGCAGCAACGCTCCCCATCCAAACTGACAGAGCTTGAGAGGATCTGCAGAGAAGAATGGGAGAAACTCCCCAAATACAGGTGTGCCAAGCGTGTAGCGTCATACCCAAGAAGGCAATAATCGCTGTAAACGCTGCCAAAGGTGATTCAACAAAGTACCGAGTAAAGTGTCTGAATACTTAAATTAGCACTTTTTTTTTTGTTTGCTTTGTCATTATGGGGTACTGTGTGTAGGAAAAAAACTATTTAATACATTTGAGAATAAGGCTGTAACTTAACAATATGTAGAAAAAGTCAAGGGGTCTGAATACTTTCCGAAGGCATTGTATTTGATGACACCGTGTGAAGTATCTTATCTATTCCTTTTGATCAATTCCATTGATTAATACTGCATGAAAATCATTTTCAAACTGCATTTGTACAAGATGAGCAAAAATGATCAACAGCAGCAGCCAGTGTTTTTACAGGCTCATAAATATTCCTGTAGGAAGCAGCAGCCTGTGTTGACGGTGTTACTATCACCAGACAATCTCCCCCGTGTGATTCATGGCCTATGTGCACCTCATTGGTCTGGATATTTGCTAGACATGTGCTGGTTCTGTTAAAGAATAAAGGACATCCAGCGGCTGAGTGAACAGAGAGAGGGAAGAGATAAGGGAGATTGTGAGATAAAGAGGGAGTGGGAAGAGAGAGGGAGGGAGAGAGAGGAAGGGAAAGAGAGGCCAGAGAGAGAAGAGGAGGGAGAGAGAGAGAGAGAGAGAGAGAGACTGTCCAAGCTCACACTGGCACAACCTCATGGAGATGTGGCGTACCAGAGTTTCACAACCAAATCAAGGCCCGTCTGGACCGCACTAAATCTGAACCAAACATAGACGTCTATGATTGGTTCAGATTTGGTCTGGACCAGACCAAAAACCAATGTCCGTGGATGTGGAAATCAAGGCCAGTCCGGACTGCACCAAAAATAAACGTTCAAAAGGCTTCAGTCTGTGCTTACTGTGGTGCCTACAGTGAATGCCCATCTATGTAGCAAGCCTAATGTTTGTAAAATACACTGTTTGTAAAACACAAAAAAAGAGAATAAAAAGAGACTTCTAAAAGACGTTGTCTCGTGCTTACTGGGGTGTAGCCTAACATGTCAGCCCACAATGGAATTCTATGAATGCCCATCCATGTGGTAGGCCCACCACTTGTAAAACAGGCTGTTGCATTGGCTTTATTAGTCCTGATTCCTGTGACTAATCATTTTGGCTATTTAAGCACTGAAAAGCAGCTATCCAACTTCATCAGGAGTTATCGCGAGCCTATTTACAATGTGTTTACATAGCAGGAAATGCTCAGCTTGTCAAAAACTGACGCATACAAACTTGAAAAAAGTGATCATGACAATGGGGTGAAACTCCTGGACAACAGTTGAGATTGTCCATTCCATATTGTCCATTTTTCTTTGACCTGTCCTCTTTTTAGGATATGACGTTTGTTATCATGGCAGTGCATTTTTTATTTGATTAGGTGCCCTTTAGGTTAGGCTATTTGATCTGAGAAACCTGCATTATGTAAAAAGTCTCCTTCTGATTACATTGTCATACATTTTGTCTCCATTCTGTAGGCTACAGAAAAAGCCACATACGCTTTCTACCATATCCTATATCTGCTACATGACTTATGTTAGATTTTTTTTTTTTACAAAACGTTGGTGGAGCGCTGCAGAGACGCATCTGTCCAACAGAGAGGTGCGCCGTGAATGGACAAGCAAAAATATTATGCGCCCCTGCCTTTGACAAAGTGGGCACTGCTTATCACATGGTGGCATCAGCAATCACCTAAAAAGCCCATATGCCACTGGTTGAGAGAAATTGTCATTATTTTGGGGGAAATTATGTGAGGTTTAATGTGTTATTGTTGGAGGTGCATCTTGGTCAGTTTACCTCAGAAAATGACACCCTCGTCAATCTGACACCATAGGCAGCCGCCTAATGCTGCCTAATGAGATAACAAGGTTGACGAAATCAGGGCAAGCGTTGCTTTCTAGAGAGACATCAGGGATTGTAACATACTCTGTTTCACGGAAACATGGCTCTCTTGGGATATGCTGTCGGAGTCGGTACAGCCACCTGCATTCTTTGTCGCGTCGACAGGAATAAACATCTCTCCGGGAAGAAGAAGGGCGGGGGTGTATGTTTCATGATTAACAACTCATGGTGTAATTGTAACAGCATACAGGAACTCCAAGTCCTTTTGTTCACCTGACCTAGAATTCCTCACAATCAAATTCCGACCGTATTATCTCCCAAGAAAATTCTCTTTGGTTATTGTCACAGCCGTGTATATCCCCCCTCAAGCAGATACCACAACGGCCCTCAAGGAACTTCGGTGAGTGAGTTTATAAGGAAGTGTATAGGAGATGTTGTACCCACTGTGACTATTAAAATCTACCCTAACTATAAACCGTGGATAGATGGCGGCATTCGCACAAAACTGAAAGCGCGAACAACTGCATTTAACCATGGAAAGGTGACTGGGAATATGGCCGAATACAAACAGTGTAGTTATTCCATCCGCAAGGCAATCAAACAAGCAAAAGGTTAGTATAGTGACAAAGTGGAGTCGCAATTAAACAGCTCAGACACGAGACATATGTGGCAGGGTCTACAGACAATCACGGACTAAAAAAGGAAAACAAGCCACGTCACGGATACTGACGTCTTGCTTCCAGACAAACTAAACACCTTCTTTGCCCACTTTTTAGGATAATACAGTGCCACCGACGCAGCMCGCTACCAAGGACTGTGGGCTCTCCTTCTCCATGCCTGACGTGAGTAAGACATTTAAACGTGTTAACCATCGCAAGACTACCGGGCCAGACGGCATCCCCAGCCACGTCCTCAGAGCATGCGCAGACCAGCTGGCTGGAGTGTTTACGGATATATTCAATCTCTCCCTATCCCAGTCTGCTATCCCCACATGCTTCAAGATGGCCACCATTGTTCCAGTACCCAATAATGTAAAGGTAACTGAACTAAATGACTATCCCCCATAGCACTCACTTCTGTCATCATGAAGTGCTTTGAGAGACTTGTTAAGGATCATATCACCTTCACCTTACCTCACCCTGGACTCACTTCAATTTGCTTCCCGCCCCAATAGGTCTACAAACGATGAAATTGCCATCACACTGCACACTGCCCTATCCCATCTGGACAAGAGGAATACCTACAGTGGGGCAAAAAAGTATTTAGTCAGCCACCAATTGTGCAAGTTCTCCCACTTAAAAAGATGAGAGAGGCCTGTAATTTTCATCATAGGTACACTTCAACTATGACAGACAAAATGAGAAAAAAAATCCAGAAAATCACATTGTAGGATTTTTAATGAATTTATTTGCAAATTATGGTGGAAAATAAGTATTTGGTAAATCACAAAAGTTTATCTCAATACTTTGTTATATTCCCTTTGTTGGCAATGACAGAGGTCAAACATTTTCTGTAAGTCTTCACAAGGTTTTCACACACTGTTGCTGGTATGCGGAGACCTCACCTGGCTTAACAACCACTCTCATCGTCACACAATGCCTAGGTTTACCTCCACTGTACTCACATCCTACCATACCTTGTCTGTACATTATGCCCTGAAACTATTCTACCACGCCCAGAAACCAGCTCCTTTTATTCTCTGTTCCCAATGCACTAGACGACCAGTTCCTATAGCCTTCAGCCGTACCCTTATCCTACTCCTCCTCTGTTCCTCTGGTGATGTAGAGGTTACCCAGGCCCTATAGCCTCCAGCACCACACCTATTCCCCAGGCACTCTCATTTGATGACTCTGTAACCGAAAAAGCCTTGGCCTCATGCATGTCAACATCAGAAGCCTCCTCCCTAAGTTTGCCTTACTCACGCGCTTTAGCACACTCTGCCAACCCTGATGTCCTTGCCGTGTCCGAATCTTGGCTTAGGAAGGCCACCAAAAATTCTGGGATTTCCATACCCAACTATAACACTTTCCGTCAAGATAGAACTGCCAAAGGGGGAGGAGTTGCAATCTACTGCAGAGATAGCCTGCAAAGTTCTGTCATACTTTCCAGGTCTATGCCCAAACAGTTCGAACTTCTAATTTTAAAAATTAATCTCTCCAGAAATAAGTCTCTCACTGTTGCCGCCTGCTACCGACCCCCCTCAGCTCCCAGCTGTGCCCTGGACACCATCTGTGAATTGATCGCTCCCCATCTAGCTTCAGAGTTTGTTCTGTTAGGTGACCTAAACTGGGTAATGCTTAACACCCCGGCAGTCCTACAATCCAAGCTTGATGCCCTCAATCTCACACAAATCATCAAGGAACCCACCAAGGTACAACCCTAAATCCGTAAACATGGGCACCCTAATAAGCATTATCCTGACCAACCTGCCCTCCAAATACACCTCTGCTGTCTTCAATCAAGATCTCAGCGATCACTGCCTCATTGCCTGTATCCGCCACGGTCCGCGGTCAAATGACCACCCCTCATCACTGTCAAACGCTCCCTAAAACACTTCTGCGAGCAGGCCTTTCTAATCGACCTGGCCCGGGTACCCTGGAAGGATATTGACCTCATCCCGTCAGTTGAGGATGCCTGGTCATTCTTTAAATGTTACTTCCTCACAATATTAGAACAAGCATGCTCCGTTCAAAAAATGCAGAACCAAGAACAGATATAGCCCTTGGTTCACTCCAGACCTGACTGCCCTCGACCAGCACAAAAACATCCTGTGGCGAACTGCAATAGCATCGAAGAGCCCCCGCGATATGCAACTGTTCAGGGAAGTCAGGAACCAATACACGCAGTCAGTCAGGAAAGCAAAGGCCAGCTTTTTCAAGCAGAAATTTGCATCCTGTAGCTCTAACTCCAAAAAGTTCTGGGATACTGTAAAGTCCATGGAGAACAAGAGCACCTCCTCCCAGCTGCCCACTGCACTGAGGCTAGGTAACACGGTCACCACCGATAAATCCGTGATAATCGAAGACTTCAACAAGCATTTCTCAATGGCTGGCCATGCCTTCCTCCTGGCGACTCCAACCTTGGCCAACAGCCCCCGCCCCTCCGCTGCTACTCGCCCAAGCCTCCCCAGCTTCTCCTTTACCCAAATCCAGATAGCAGATGTTCTGAAAGAGCTGGAAAACCTGGACCCATCCAAATCAGCTGGGCTTGACAATCTGGACCCCCTATTTCTGAAACTGTCCGCCGCCATTGTCGCACCCCCTATTACCAGCCTGTTCAACCTCTCCTTCGTATCATCTGAGATCCCCAAGGATTGGAAAGCTGCCGCGGTCATCCCCCTCTTCAAAGGGGGAATTACCCTGGACCCAAACTGTTACAGACCTATATCCATCCTGCCCTGCCTATCTAAGGTCTTCGAAAGCCAAGTCAACAAAGATCACTGACCATCTCGAATCCCACCGTACCTTCTCCGCTGTGCAATCCGGTTTCCGAGCCGGTCACGGGTGCACCTCAGCCACGCTCAAGGTACTAAACGATATCATAACCGCCATCGATAAAAGACATTACTGTGCAGCCGTCTTCATCGACCTGGCCAAGGCTTTCGACTCTGTCAATACCAATTCTTATCGGCAGACTCAGTAGCCTCGTTTTTCTAATGACTGCCTTGCCTGGTTCACCAACTACTTTGCAGACAGAGTTCAGTGTGTCAAATCGGAGGGCATGTTGTCCGTCCTCTGGCAGTCTCTATGGGGTACCACAGGGTTCAATTCTCGGGCCGACTCTTTTCTCTGTATACATCAATGATGTTGCTCTTGCTGCGGGCGATTCCCTGATCCACCTCTACGCAGACGACACCATTCTATATACTTCCGGCCCTTCCTTGGACACTGTGCTATCTAACCTCCAAACGAGCTTCAATGCCATACAACACTCCTTCCGTGGCCTCCAACTGCTCTTAAACGCTAGTAAAACCAAATGCATGCTTTTCAACCGTTCGCTGCCTGCACCCGCACGCCCGACTAGCATCACCACCCTGGACGGTTCCGACCTAGAATATGTGGACATCTATAAGTACCTAGGTGTCTGGCTAGACTGCAAACTCTCCTTCCAGACTCATATCAAACATCTCCAATCCAAAATCAAATCAAGAATCGGCTTTCTATTCCGCAACAAAGCCTCCTTCACTCACGCCGCCAAACTTACCCTAGTAAAACTGACTATCCTACCGATCCTCGACTTCGGCGATGTCATCTACAAAATAGCTTCCAATACTCTACTCAGCAAACTGGATGCAGTTTATCACAGTGCCATTCGTGTATCTAAAAGCACCTTATACGACCCACCACTGCGACCTGTATGCCCTAGTCGGCTGGCCCTCGCTACATGTTCGTCGTCAGACCCACTGGCTCCAGGTCATCTACAAGGCTATGCTAGGTAAAGTGCCGCTTATCTCAGTTCACTGGTCACGATGGCTACACCCACCCGCAGCACGCGCTCCAGCAGGTGTATCTCACTGATCATCCCTAAAGCCAAAACCTCATTTGGACGCCTTTCCTTCCAGTTCTCTGCTGCCTGCGACTGGAACGAATTGCAAAAATCTCTGAAGTTGGAGACTTTTATCTCCCTCAACAACTTTAAAAATCTGCTATCCGAGCAGCTAACCGATCGCTGCAGCTGTACATAGTCCATCTGTAAACTACCCACCCAATTTACCTACCTCACCCCCATACTGCTTTTATTTATTTACTTTTCTGCTCTTTTGCACACAGTATCTCTTCTTGCACATGATCATCTGATGATTTATCACTCCAGTGTTAATCTGCTAAATTGTAATTATTCGATTTATTGCTACCTCATGCCTTTTGCACACATTGTATATAGATTCTTTTTTTTTTCTACCATGTTATCGACTTGTTTATTGTTTACTCCATGTGTAACTCTGTGTTGTCTGTTCACACTGCTATGCTTTATCTTGGCCAGGTCGCAGTTGCAAATGAGAACTTGTTCTCAACTAGCCTACCTGGTTAAATAAAGGTGAAAAAAAATAAAAAAAAAAAAAGACTCAATAGCCTTGGTTTCTCAAATGACTGCCTCGCCCGGTTTACCAACTACTTCTCAGATAGAGTTCAGTGTGTCAAATCGGAGGGCCTGTTGTACTGACTTCTGGCAGTCTCTATGGGGGTGCCACAGGGTTCAATTCTCGGGCCGACGTTTTTCTCTGTATATATCAATGAAGTTTGCTCCTTGCTGCTGGTGACTCTCTGATCCACCTCTACGCAGACGACACCATTCTGTATACATCTGGCCCTTCTTTGGACACTGTGTTAACAAACCTCCAAACGAGCTTCGATGCCATACAACACTCCTTCCGATGCTTCAAACTGCTTTTAAATGCTAGTAAAACTAAATGCATGCTCTTCAACCGATTGATGCCCGCACCCGCCCGCCCGACAAGCATCACTACTCTGGACGGTTCTGACTTCTGACAAATACTTATGTGTCTGGTTAGACTGTAAACTCTCCTTCCAGACTCACATTAAGCATCTCCAATCCAAAATCTATTTCGCAACAAAGCCTCCTTCACTCATGCTGCCAAACATACCCTCGTAAAACTGACTGCCCTACCGATCCTCGACTTCGGCGATGTCATTTACAAAATAGCCTCCAGCAGGTATATTTCACTGGTCATCCCCAAAGCCAACACCTCATTTGGCTGCCTTTCCTTCCAGTTTTCTGCTGCCAATGACTGGAACGAATTGCAAAAATCACTGAAACTGGAGACTTATATCTCCCTCTCTAACTTTAAGCAACAGCTGTCAGAGCAGCTTACCGATCACTGTACCTGTCACGCTCTGACCATAGAGAGCCTTTTATTCTCTATGTTGGTTAGGTCGAGGTGTGACTGGGGTGGGTTATCTAGGTTGTTGTATGTCTATGTTGGCCTGGTATGGTTCCCAATCAGAGGCAGCTGTTTATCGTTGTCTCTGATTGGGGATCATATTTAGGCAGCCATTTCCCCACTGTGGGATCTTGTTTGTGGGATCTTGTTTGGAGTTAGTGCATGTTGCACCTCTTATGTTACGGTTCATTGTTTGTTTCTTTTTTTGTTTTGTAAGTTTCATGAAATAAAGATGTGGAACTCAGAGCACGCTGCGCCTTGGTCCGTTTATTCATTAGACGAACGTGACAGTACCTGTACGCAGCCCATCTGTAAATAGCACACCCCACTGCTCATCCCCATATTGTTATTTTAGGCTCTTTTGCACCCCAGTATCTCTACTTACACATCATCATCTGCACATCTATCACTCCAGTGTTAATGCTAAATTGTAATTATTTCGCCTCTATGGCCTATTTATTGCCTTACCTCCCTAATCTTACTACATTTGYACACACTGTGCATATATTTTTCTATTGTGTTATTGACTGTACATTTGTTTATCCCATGTGTAACTCTGTGTTGTTGTTGCACTGCTTTGCTTTATCTTGGCCAGGTCGCAGTTGTAAATGAGAACTTATTCTCAACTGCCCTACCTGGTTAAATTAAGGTGAAATAAAAAATAAAATAAAATAAAAATCTCATATGTATATACTGTATTTTATACCATCTATTGCATCTTGCCTATGCCGCTCTGTCATTGCTCATCAATATATTCAKATTTATATATTCTTATTCCATTCCTTTACTTAGATTTGTGTGAATTAGGTAGTTGTTGTGGAATTGTTCGATTACTTGTTCGATATTTCTGCACTGTCAGAACTAGAAGCACAAGCATTTTGCTACACAGGCAATAACATCTGCTAACCATGTGTTTGTGACCAATAAAATTTGAGCAGGCCAGCCATGCCCGCAAGGTTCGAGCAAGGCCCCTCCCAAACCCCCCAAAAACATTTTTATAGGAAAACAGCTCATTTCCTGCAATTCTACAAATTTGGCCCCCMAAAAAGTTGCGAGGGTGTGTGGTACACCAGTGCATGCACTGCTTCATGAATGCGCGCAGTCACACACACACACACACTCAATACTAAGGAAGGGGAGGTTCAAAGACAATGTCATATGTGTGTTGAAGTATCTCCTTCCCAGGGTATGGCTAGCAGACTATAGCAGGAGATTCCATACTTAGAATCAACACCAGTTCACTTCTCAAGAGTTCAGTTGCTTGGCAACCGCCCTTAAAATGTTCCACCAGGTGGAAATGTGACCCGGTTGGACACTAGAGGAGAGGATCTCTCTCATCAGAGCTGCCCTCTCCTTGCCGAGTGATACGGGGCTCCCATACTGTAATCGGTCACTTAAATATGCTCTGCCAGGGACCCCACAGTCACCACAGCAGACCACACACACTGCTGCTAAGCTGTCATTCGGAAAAGGAAGGAAGGAATTTATGTATAGGCATGCATGTGTCACAGGCTTTGGTTTTTCCATTTATTTTCAAGGTTGGACGTTAGCACGTTAGAACGTTAGTGTGTCACGGCCGTCAAAAGGAGGAGACCAAGGCGCAGCGTGGATGTGTACATTCTTCTTTAATATAATAATGAACACAGAACAAAAATAACAAAACGAACCGTGAAGCTATACAAATGAGTGCTGACATGCAACTACACATAGACAAGAACCCACGAACACAAAAGGGAAAATGGCTACCTAAATATGATCCCCAATCAGAGACAACGATAAACAGCTGCCTCTGATTGGGAACCATATCAGGCCACCATAAACCTACATATCACCTAGACCTACATACGCTAGACTTTTTAAAAATCTAGACAATACAAAACTAGCATACCCACCCTAGTCACACCCTGACCTAACCAAAATAATAAAGAAAACATAGATAACTAAGGTCAGGGCGTGACAACGTGGGGCGCATCGACTCGTTAGTCACTATGTGTTACACCTGTGCTGGCTTGTCCATCTTGTTAGTCGAAAGACGTTTCACCTGTGCTGGCCCAGATTATATTTAAGAATGGATGGTCCAGTGCTCCAGTTGTTTTGAGAGATGTGGAGGGTTAACAGCTTTAGTTGGCTCTCGCTATTTGATTTCTAGAAAAACAATCCTTTATCTGATCTTCCCTGTTTTTGTTTTGCTTCCTGTCTTTAAGTTTGGTGTGGGTTTTTCTTTTGTTTGCTTCTTCTTGGGCAAATTTTGTGGGCGCTCATGGTGGGTGTCTTTTCGGTCCCAGTTGTTGTTGCTAGTCAACTTTCAGCGGACACCACCATGAGTGTCTTTCAGAACCCCTCTTAAAACTCCCACCTGTTTTGTTTTGGTTGTTGTCTGTGACTCTTTCTTAGTTCCCCCATATGTTTGAACGACAATGTTTGGTTTTCTTGCTGGGGAACGTAACACATGCATATCTTAAAAATTGGGTTGGCACTTCATCTTGACAGGTTTGTCTTCTGAAGCCCTTGCAACTCTATCACTATCTCACTCAGCCCTCATCCATCTTCATCAACCCATTCCAATCCTTTCTGTCTCAGATTGAGCATTGTACAAAATGGTAATGWCATTGCGTGTCTCCGATCCAAGTGTTCAGGAGATCCTTCCAACTGGGATCGACTTCCCTTATTCCTCACCCCCATTTTCTCACGCCTTAAAATTGTCTAGCTAAGCAAACTGGGAGCAGGCTAAAATGTTGCCACACAGGATATAAAGGCATTCATTCACATGTAAGATGGACAGTGCACACACTCATTCAGTGGTGCAGAGGAAATTATATTGATTGTGAGACTGTATGAATAGTTCTGCTGACCCACTGAATAATACAATCACATGTAACTTATTTATGATTTGAGGGAGCATGTTCTTTACATTTCCTCATGAATTATGCATTTCCACTGCATGGCTTTACTGATACGTTTCATAATTATTGTAATTTCTGGCATGAATTCGATCATGTGTGCACAGCCATGTAATATCCACTGGGTGAGTCGCGTGCTCCCAGAAATTTGCACTGTSTAGAACCAGATGAAAACCTCTTAGGACTAAAAATAGCATTTCTTTTCCCTCTTTAAGATAAGAATGAGATGTTTGAGCTCTCTGCTAGCACAGCCCAGAACCTCATTATCATAGTATAAATTAGGAAAAAAATTCTGGTGTAGTAAATGTCAACCAATGTTTTCGTAAGAATGTGTATGAGTGTGTGTGTGTGTGCATTTGTGTGTGCGTGCATTCGTGCGTGTGCGTGCTTGCCTGCATGTGTGTCATTATGTGCGTSTTCTCCTATCAGATGTTGCCATCTCATTCACCTCTAAATGGCACCCTGTCTCATTAATTAGAGAGTCTCAGGCTGCGTCTGGGGAATGTGCTAAAACATTCCTCTTTAAATAAAAGGAGGATTCTGGGAGACGCAGCAGGAACTCAAAAGCTCTTTCTCTCTCTCAAAGAGCACAGAAGGAAGAGCCTTTGTTTTTACATACACACCCCCATCTTTCATCGCTGTTAAGAATAATCAATACTTATGTAAATAAGGTATTTCTGTTTTTTATTTTTAATACATTTGAAAAAAATTCRAACAACCAGTTTTGCTTTGCCATTAGGGGGTATTGTATCTAGATTGATGAGTGATTTWWAAAAAAAATTGGAAAAGTGAAAGGGTCTGAATACTTACCAAATGCATTGCAGTTTGAGGGTGTTGTTTTAACAACAGCTGTAGGGCGCAAAGCCTTATTTGCATATTTCCCAGTGTGCCTTTCGAATGAATTGTAGAGTTACCGCCCGTGACTGTATTCGTTAGTGACAGAAACATGGTTGTTGAAATTATATATTTACAGTCCTGTGGCCTTAACCAAGTGATTTTGTAAGCAAATATGATATCATTAAAATTTAAATACATCACATACAGTATATCATAAGGCCTTACTTTGAGAGCCTAGTTTTACCCTTATACAGTGACCTAAAATTACTGGTTTACAGGCCACAGCTGGCAATAAGTCAACTAACAGATTGGATTACTTTAGAAAAATGTGTGTTATTTATCTTTGTGTAGCATAAGATGAATTAATCAATCAATGTACATACAAAAACATAGATATTGAAACAAACATAAAAAAATACAAMTCTACCTGCAATAGAGCATGCTGGGAAATATGATAATGATGGGCACGGTTTTTAGTGTTTCACTCTACACAGAGTAGGAATGACACAATCACGCTCAAGTCTGGTTATTAACACCAACACTGGGGTTATTTTACACCAATGAGTGTTAATAACTATTAACAGACATAATTTAACTCCTGAATCAACACTAGAGATGTTTTAAAAAAAAATCATCAACACTAGATAACACTGGCCAATTTTCTTTGTAGCAGTGTCAGTGAGTCATGTTTAACAGGACTGTTGTCGAGGGTAACGCTGCTGGAGCCTCTGCAATACTTTAATTACAGTCTAGCCCCAAGGCTAAATGTTCCTTGCTGTAATTGTAGAATATACTGCATCACTAATTAACACACGCATGGCTGTTGATGATTAACAGCGCTAAAGCTCTCTCAACTACTCATTGATACCCACTGAAATTTCGGTATCTGTGAAAACAGCACAGCAGCATACCACCCTGCATCCCACTGCTGGCTTGCATAGGAAGCTAAGCAGGGTTGGTCCTAGATGGGAGACCAGATGCTGCTGGAAGTGGTGTTGGGGGGCGCCTGCTGGCCAGGCCCCAGGATAGATCCACCCACAGATCACATCTGACTCTGGGACACAACAACAACTCCACCGGCAGGCTGCAGCAGCACCAGCCTGCTCACTGTGAGCAGTCCAGACTCCCAGAGTGGCCATGTTCTGCTGCATCTTCAAGGCAATGGGGACGTTTACCAGGGGATTGTGAGGTGTCCTGTGGCCTGACTGGCTGGCTAGCCCATCTCCCTGTAGGTTCCCCACACATCAGATATGATCACCTGGGGTTCACCCGGACGGCCCAGACAAGGCCCCTAGTCTGGTATTATACAGGGAGAGGAGGGGGCTGATGAGCCAAAGGCTTCAGAGCTGTAGAACCTGCAGCTAGTGTGAAAGATGCCGACACACACTCATTACTCACTCCGCCTGCATATCTCTGAATAACATCATCTCTGGCTCACTCTGACTACCTGTTAGGAGCACAGGAAATCCTTGTTTATGGGGCCATCAATCAGTCTCTATGAATCAGATACTACGTAGTCCGCACAACAATGTGAGCCTTTGTAGGAATTACATCAGCCGTAATCGTGATGACAGTACAGTGTGTTTGCGAAGCCAAAGTGCTTAAGACATGAATGATAAAGGAAGTGCAATACAAGAGAAGATTAGTCTTAATAATTGAGGGTTAGTTTGCTCAGCACACAAAGGGAAGGCTGAACAAAACGCCCTATAAAGCACAGACAGTGGTGTCGCGATGAAGGTGATGAAAGATGTACACTCCCTGGAACCCTGTGGAGCGGTCTGGGACAAGTTCAATCAACCCTACTAGACTAGGTCTAGTTCATCAGACAGACACTTACTGGCCCACCAGCTCACCACTACAACATAAAGAGCAGTGGAGGCTCCTGAGAGGAGGAAGGGGAGAACCATCCTCTACAGCACATATGTCAGAGTCAAGGCCCGCGGGCCACATCCGGCCCGCGAGAAGGTTTTTTACGGCCCCTGGGATGATCTTGATTTATTATTAGAACCGGCCCGCAGACCGCAGCAAGCCGGCAGCCCGCAGATCTTTTACACGCACCAATACTACATTTCCCACAATGCAATCACCGCCAGTTCAAGGCATTTCTGACGGAGTTAGAAACGGAGCATGGTGATTTGCCTTATCACACAGAGGTGCGATGGCTAAGCCAGGGAAAGGTGCTTCAAAGATGTTTCGAGCTTCGTGAGGAGATTTGTCTGTTCTTGGACAGCAAAGGGAAAGACACAACACAACTCCGAGACGAAATGTTTCTGTGTGAAATGGCTTTTCTGTGTGACATTACGAGTCATCTGAATGCAATGAACTTGCAGCTGCAGGGTCGGGATCATGTCATCTCCTGTCTCTTATACACATCTAGATGTGTATAAGAGACAGGTTTTGCAATGAAGGTCTACAGTAGCCTCAACAGCACCATGGTGTAACCGGAGGACAGCTAGTTTCCATTCTCCTCTGGGTACATTGACTTCAATACAAAACCTAGGGAGCTCATTGTTCTCAACCTGTTCCATAGACTTACACAGTGATTATGACAACTGCAGCATGAACTGACATGTCCACCAAATCAAAGAATCAGAGAATTAATCTAGTATTGAATGAATAAGCTACAGCTAGCTAGTACTGCAGTGCATAACATGTGGTGAGTAGTTGACTCAAATAGAGAGAAAAGACAGTAGTTGAAAAAATTAATTTCTTTCATGATGAAAGAGAAGCGAGAAATAGAGATGTCATTTTTTTCCACTTATAGCTGAAGTCGGAAGTTTACATAGTCCTTAGCCAAATACATTTAAACACAGTTTTTCACAATTCCTGAYATTTAATCCAAGTAAAAATTCCCTGTCTTAGGTCAGTTAGGATCACCACTTTATTTTAATAATGTGAAATTTCTGAATAATAGTAGAGAGAATAATTTTTTATTTCAGCTTTTATTTCTGTCATCACATTCCCAGTGGGTCAGAAGTTTACATACACTCAATTAGTATTTGGTGGCATTGCCTTTATATTGTTTAACTTGGGTCAAACGTTTCACGTAGCCTTCCACAAGCTTCCCACAATAAGTTGGGTGAATTTTGGCCCATTCCACCTGACAGAGCTGGTGTAACTGAGTCAGGTTTGTAGGCCTCCTTGCTCGCACACACTTTTTTAGATCTGCCCACAAAYTTTCGATAGGATTGAGGTCAGGGCTTTGTGATGGCCACTCCAATACCTTGACTTTGCTGTCCTTAAGCCATTTTGCCACAACTTTGGAAGTATGCTTGGGGTCATTGTCCATTTGGAAGACTCATTTGCGAACAAGCTTTAACTTCCTGACTGATGTCTTCAATATATCCACATAATTTTCTCCTCCTCATGATGCCAATCTCATTTTGTGAAGTGCACCAGTCCCTCCTGCCAGCCAAAGCACCCCCACAACATGATGCTGCCATCCCCGTGCTTCACTCGGTGGGATGGTGTTATTCGGCTTGCAATCCTCCCCCTTTCTCCTCCAACATAACAATAGGTCATTTGGCCAAACAGTTATATTTTTGTTTCATCAGACCATTTCTCCAAAAGTACGATTTTGTCCCCTGTGCAGTGCAAACCATTAAGAGCTGTTTTTTTATGGCGGTTTTGGAGCAGTGGCTTTTCCTTGCTGAGCGGCCTTTCAGGTTATGTTCGATATAGGATTGATTTTACTTGTGGATATAATACTTTTGTACCTGTTTCCTCCCAGCATTCTTCACAAGGTCTTTTTGCTGTTGTTCTGGATTGAATTTGCACTTTTCGCACCTAAGTCGTTTTCATCTCTCAGGAGACAGAACACATCATCCTTCCTGAGTGGTAATGACAGCTGTGTGGTCCCATGGTGTTATATACCTGCGTACTATTGTTTGTCCAGTGAACGTGGTAACCTTCAGGCATTTGGAAATTGCTCCCAAGGATGAACCAGACTTATGGATGTCTACAACATGTTTTTCATGACGGTCTTGGCTGATTTCTTTTGATTTTCCCAATTGATGTCAAACAACGAGGCAACATGAGTTGATGTAGGCCTTGCAATACATCCACAGGTACACCTCCAATTGACTCAAATGATGTCAATTAGCCTATCAGAAGCTTCTAAAGCCATGACATAATTTTCTTGAATTTTTCAAGCAGTTTAAAGGCGCAGTCAACTTAGTGTATGTAAACTTCTTACTCACAGGAATTGTGATACAGTGAATTATAAGTGAAATAATCTGTCTGTAAACAATTTTTGGAAAAATTACTTGTCATGCACAAAGTAGATGTCCTAACCGACTTGCCAAAACGAAAGTTTGTTAACAAGAAATTTGTTGAGTGGTTGAAAAACGAGTTTTAATGACTCTAACCTAAGTGTATGTAAACTTCTGACTTCAACTGTACTTAGCTAGCAAGTGCAGTTAGCTAGTTTAGCCTACTGAAACACCCTGTTCAAACAGAGGTATGCTATGTTAGCTAACTGGCTATGACTTTCCAACACAACACTGGAACTCCTCCAAGGTAAGCTTTTTGTTTTACTAATTTATTGCCACTGGGCCTGCCGGTGTAACTGCTTACTGACTGTACACTGTAACATTACTGCATGGTTGTAGCGGGTTTACAAACATGTTAGTTCTATTAGCTATGCTAAATATGACCCTACTGTAGCTAATATGGTGACAACGATGTAGGCTGTGTGTAGTGGTTTGGCTTGGAAAGGTTTTATCGTCTGGTCACATACAGCTGATGTGTTGTGCATTGAAGTTCACAAGCGAAGGGAAGAGGTGAGAGGAGGAGAGTGCATAGATGCGAGAAGGAATACAATGTGGCTGTAATGCTACACCCACAATAACATCTGCTAAACATGTGTATGTAACAAATAAAATGTGATTTGATGAAAGTCAACTGTGTTAACACGTGATCAAGGGTATATTCATTCCGCTGATTCTGTTGAAAAACGTTTCTTAAACGGAAGCAAACGGACCAAAACAGGGATAAACAAACCTGAATTTGACAAATAGAAACTCTCATTTACAACTGTTGGACTAAGGATTACACCCTATATCAGCTAGATGCAGGCACGAGTGTGCAAGGTGGTATTRAATGTCACTGTCTGTCCAAGTGTCACTGTCTGTCACTTTAAATTTGTCTCTCGACCTGTGTGCACCTACGTTGTAAACTGCCATTCATAGGCTAGGTTGTAGCAAACTCATGATGGGTATAGGGAAAATTTGAGTATCAATTAGCCTAAACCTATTGCTGTTACATTGAGCTGGGTGAATGGAATATGAATGACAGTCATCCAGAATGCTATAATAGAAATAAGACCATGCTTATTAAAAAAAACAATATGTCCTCTCTCATCTTAAACTGCACTGACCACCACTGATAGAGAGTGAGAGGGAACTCCTTAGTCAGCACAAATAGCAGCACAAACAGATCAGGTACCAGGCTATCCCCTTCACCCTCTGAGACTGTGTGTAGTCTAAGTACAGGGCAGAGGGCATGTGGTTAAAAAGAGGGTTATCCAAAGGCTGGGGGCATCGTCAGGCAGGCAAGTGCATCTATTCACCCTGCTGAAAAATTCAGTGGAGCAACTGCGTGTAAAGCTGGGGAAGAACTGAAAACAGAGGCTGGTAATAGCAGCTCTATAAATTACCACAGGACAAGGGCATGCTCCCTGAGAGGAGACAGTAGCCCCAGATACAGTCCTTCACCAAAGTTACACTTCGTTCGTCAAGCCTGTGTTTGCATCCCCTCTCTCTATCCTTTGAATCTCTCTATTCCCTACCTCCTCACAGGAGCTTTCTCTCTATGTTAGGTATTTCTGTTTGTTTTGAAGGAATACACTGTACATTAGATTAGAATTAGTAATAGCACATTGCTGTATTCAGTCTGATATTTCCTACTTAAAATGTAGCTTGTTGTAGTGGAGTCTCATCATTATCTAGCATTTAGATGATGGCTAGATCAGTGCATGTATTGCACTGTCTCAGGATCCCCCTCTCAGCCTGATGACAAGAGAGGGAAATTAATGATTTACAAATAGTTAAAATAATGCTCAAATGACCCCTTAAACTATAGGGATACCACACAATGTCATCAGTATCTAAAATGAAGCACTGTGTAGCATTCACCAAGGCACCCCAGAGAGTAAGCCATCGCAAGATTTTTACATACCTTTATTACATACTTTTATCCTGTCGTATGGGCATATCTCATGCAGAGAGCAGACCCTCCCCCACTGGCTAGAATGGTCCACTCTATTATTCATCCAGCCCTTCCTGCCTCCCAAGCAGCCTAGGCATTCTGCCTATGAAGCAGAGCACAGTAAGGGGAAGAAAGGACTGCGAAGATTCCATCTGCAGGTTTAATAATGGCTTGGACCCTAATTGAAATCCATTGGTGGTCTGTGGCTGTATGGGGAGGTATCATTTTAGGCTAGAGAAGCTCCTATGATAGAGCTGGAACGGAGTTGTGAATGTGTGTATGTAAATGCAGGTGATCGTGTTTAGAGTATGTAAGAGAATGTCCACAATTCTCTCGCTCTCTCTCTCACCGTTCAAATTGATCAGAAATACAGTGTAGACATTGTTAATGTTKTAAACGACTATTGTAGCTGGAAATGGCAGATTTTTTATGGAAAATCTACATAGGCGTACAGAGACCCATTATCAGCAACCATCACTCCTGTGTTCCAATGACATTATGTTAGCTAATCAAAGTGTATCATTTTAAAAGGCTAATTGATCATTAGAAAACCCTTTTGCAATTATGTTAGCACAGCTGAAAACTGTTGTGCTGATTAAAGAAGCAATATAACTGGCCTTTAGACTAGATGAGTATCTGGTGCATCAGCATTTGGGGGTTCGATTACAGGCTAAAAATGGACAGAAACAAAGCACTTTCTTCTGAAACTCGTCAGTCTATTCTTGTCCTGAGAAATGAAGGCTATTCCATGCGAGAAATTGTCAGGAAACTGAAGATCTCATACAATGCTGTGTAATACTCCCTTCACAGAACAGTGCAAACTGTCTCTAACCAGAATAGAAAGAGGAGTGGGAGGCCCCGGTGCACAAYTGAGCAAGAGGACAAGTACATTAGATTGTCTAGTTTGAGAAACAGACGCCTCACAATTCCTCAACTGGCAGCTCCATTAAATAGTACCCACAAAACACCAGTCTCAACGTCAACAGTGAAGAGGCAACTCCGGGATGCTGACCTTCTAGGCAGAGTTGCAGAGAAAAAGCCAAATCTCAGACTGGCCAATAAAAATAAAAGATTAAGATGGGMAAAACAACACAGACACTGGACGATAGGAAAAAAGTGTTATGGACAGACAAATCTAAGTTTGAGGTGTTCGGATAACAAAGAAGAGACGCAGAAAAAATTAAAAGATGCTGGAGGAGTGCTTGACGCMATCTGTCAAGCATGGTGGAGGCAATGTGATGGTCTGGGTGTGCTTTGGTGGTGGTAAAGTGGGAGATTTGTACAGGGTAAAAGGGATCTTGAAGAAGGATGGCTATCACTCCATTTTGCAACATCATGCCATACTCTCCCGTCAGCGTTTAATTGGAGTCAATTTCCTCCKACAACAGGACAATGACCCAAAGCACAGCTCCAAACAATGCAAGAACTATTTAGGGAATAAGCAGTCAGCTGGTATTCTGTCTATAATGGAGTGGCCAGCACAGTYATCGGATCTCAACCCTAGTGAGCTATTGTGGGAGCAGCTTGACCGTATGGTACGTAAGATGTCCCCATCAAACCAATCCAACCTGTGTGAGGTGCTTCAGGAAGCATGGGGTGAAATCTCTTCAGATTACCTAAACAAATTGACAACTAGAATGCCAAAGGTCTGCAAGGCTGTAATTACTGCAAATGGAGGATTCTTTGACGAAAGCAAAGTTTGAAGGTTACAATTATTATTTAAATTAAAAATCATTATTTATAACCTTGTCAACATCTTGACTATATTTCCTATTTTTTTGCAACTCATTTCATGTATGTTTTCATGGAAAACAAGGAGATTTCTAAGTGACCCCAAACTTTTGAATGGTAGTGCATATATATACGGGTGTGTAATATATATATATATTTATATATACATACTACTGTTCAAAATTATAGGGTCACTTAGAAATGTCCTGGTTTTTGAAAGAAAAACACGTTTTTTGGCCATTCAAATAACATCAAATTGATCAGAAATACAGTGTAGACATTGTTCATGTTGTAAATGACTATTGTAGCTGGAAACGGCTGATTTTTAGGCGTGCAGAGGCCCATTATCAGCAACAATCACTCCTGTGTTCTAATGGCACGTTGTGTTAGCTAATCCAGGTTTGTCATTTTAAAAGGCTAATTGATCATTAGAAAACCCTTTTGCAATTATGTTAACACAGCTGAAAACTGTTATGCTGATTAAAGAAGCAATACAACTGGCCTTTAGACTAGATGAGTATCTGGAGCATCAACATTTGTGGGTTCGATTACATTGTCAAAATGGCCAGAAACAAATAACTTTCTTCTGAAACTCGTCAGTCTATTCCTGTATGAAAAATGAAGGCTATTCCATGAGAGAGATTGCCAAGAAACTGAAGATTTCGTACAACGCTGTGTACTACTCCCTTCACAGAACAACGCAACTAACCAGAATAGAAAGAGGAGTGGGAGGCCCCGGTGCACAACTGAGCAAGAGGACAAGTACATTAGAGTATCTAGTTTGAGAAACGGACACCTCACAAGTCCTCAACTGGCAGTTATGCCTACACTGTATCTCTGATTAATTTGATATTACTTTAATGGACAGAAATGTGCTTTTCTTTCAAAAACAAGGACATTTCTAAGTGACCCCAAACTTTTGAACGGTAGTGTATATACAGTGCATTCGGAGGAAAGAATTCAGACCCCTTGGCTTTTTCCACATTTTGTTACGTTACAGCCTTATTCTAAAATTGATTAAATATTTKTTGCCCCTCATCAAGCTACACACAATACCCCCTAATGACAAACCGAAAAAATAAATACCATATTTACATAAGTATTCAGACCCTTTGCTATGAGAATCAAAATTGAGCTCATGTGCATTCTGTTTCCATTGATCATCCTTGAGATTTTTACAACTTGATTGGAGTCACCTGTGGTAAATTCAATTGATTGGACATGATTTGGAAAGGGTATCAAAACATTTCTGCAGCATTGAAGGTCCCCAAGAACACAGTGGCCTTAAACGGAAGAAGTTTGGAACCACCAACTCTTCCTAGAGCTGGCCGCCCGGCCAAACTGAGCAATCGGGGGAGAAGGGCCTTGGTCAGGCAGGTGACCAAGAACCCAATGGTCACACTGATAGAGCTCCAGAGTTCCTCTGTGGAGATGGGAGAACCTTCCAGAAGGACAACCATCTCTGCAGCACTGCACCAATCAGGCCTTTATGGCCCTTAAGCCACTCTTCAGTAAAAGGCATATGACAGGCCACTTGGAGTTTGCCAAAAGGCACCTAAAGTACTCTCAGACCATGAGAAACAAGATTCTCTAGTCTGATGAAACCAAGATTGAACTATTTGGCCTGAATCCCAAGTGTAACGTCTGGAGGAAACCTGGCACCATTGCTACGGTAAAGCATGGTGGTGGCAGCATAATTATTTCAAGGGCAGGGACTGGGAGACTATGCAGGATCGAGGGAAAGATGAACGGAGCAAATTACAGAGAGATCCTTGATGAAAACCTGCTCCAGAACACTCAGGGCCTCAGACTGGGGCGAAGGTTCACCTTCCAACAGGACAACGACTCTGAGCACACAGTCAAGACAACGCAGGAGTGGCTTCGGGACAAGTCTCTGAATGTCCTTAAGTGGCCCAGCCAGTGCCCGGACTTGAACCCGATCAAACATCTCTGGAGAGATCTGAAAATAGCTGTGCAGTGACGCTCCCCATCCAAACTGATAGAGCTTGAGAGGACCTGCAGAGAAGAATGGGAGAAACTCCCCAAAAACAGGTGTGCCAAGCTTGTAGCGTCATACCCAAGAAGACTCAAGGCTGTAATCGTTACCAAAGGTGCTTCAACAAAGTAATGAGTAAAGGGTCTGAATACTTATATAAATGTGATATTTCAGTTTTTAATTTTTTATACACAGAAACATTTTTGCTTTGTCATTATGGGGAATTGTGTGCAGATTGATGAGGGATTTAAAAAATACATATACATTTTAAAATAAATTGTAGAAAAAGTCAAGGGGTCTGAATAGAGGCCCCAATTAGTAGGCATTTCATTACGTGCTTTTGAGGTGTTTTCCTTGCTTAGCCTCACCAGTCAGTCGCAACTGCTGCTACTGTTACTGCTGCTGAGAGTAATCATGCTGTCACTAGTCATACCATCAGCCCGTCCTCCTCAACCCAACATCTGCTGCATGTCTTCATCTGACAGGCCCACTGCTGGAGTGTGAATTACCAGGGAAGAGAAGAGCTCCTCTAAATGAAATCAGCCAAGCATATGGGCAAACAGGTAAACAGATCTGCCATACAGAACCCATTTTCATTAAAGCTCCTGTGTTAACATTTCACTAAACATGAAGCACCGTAATTGCTTGCCGGTACTTTAGTTTAGAGACAGTTATATGATCATCAATCATCGTGTCCCTGCTCTATTCTATGGAGCGAAACCATGGCTATCTGGACAGTGACATAGATTTGCAGAACAGTTGCTGCATCAGTATTTATCTTGCATGGGTTGGGATTGTTCAAAACCCAAGAGTGGGAGATACATTTAGAAACTAGGAGCCATTCAGTGTTTGGTTAGAAGAAGAAAAAACATCTCCTTATATCAGAAAGTATATTTAGCAAGAATCTAGAAAACTCTCTGTACTTATAACCAGCAACCATACACTGAGTATACCGAACATTAGGAACACCTTCCTAATATTGACTTGCACCCCCCCCCCCCCATATTGTCAGGGCAGGGATGCTGGACCATGTTGACTCCAATGCTATCCACAGTTGTGTCAAGTTGGCTGGATGTCCTTTGGGTGGTGGACCGTTCTTGATACACACGTGAAACTGTTGATTGTGAAAAACCCAGCACCGTTGCAGTTCTTGACACAAACCGGTGTGCCTGGCACCTACTACCAGACCTCGTTCAAAGACACTTAAATATTTTGTATTGCCCATTCACCCTCTGAATGACACACATAAACAATCTATGTCTCAATTGTCTCAAGGCTTGAGCATTATTCTTTAACCTGTCTCCTCCCCTTCATCTATACTGATTAAAATGGATTTAACAAATAACATTAATAAGGGATCATAGCTTTCACCTGGATTCACCTGGTCAGTCTGTCTTGGAAAGAGCAGATTTTTTCAATGTTTTTTGTATACTCAAGTGTAGGTAAGATCAAAGTATGAGTTTATAGAATAGAGCAGCATAAACAAAGCTCATTAGCGTGTATTTAGGGTGGGCCCAGCCCCGAAAGTGACTATTTACACTCTATGCGAAAGGTTTCATTCTCTTCTCAGGAATTCAGCCTTCTCTGTGTTGCTCTCCAACCCCATTCTGTCACACCTTTGTGAAGCAGAGGTTCTGTTGTGATAACATCTTGTAGCTCTTTCACTTTGTTCCTGACCTGCACTGGTGAGATACACTGTCTCTTTTTCTCTCACCAYCCCAGGGACTCTTGGGGCATGGCCTTTYAGGCTATGACTTCTCTCTCTGTCTCCCTCTCTGATCATGTCCGTCACTTCCGTCACTTCCTCTTGAACTTGCAGACGTGTTGCTGTGCGTTTTGTTGCTGTGCGTTTTGTTGCCAACCTTACTTTGCTAGCTGACAACTTTACGTTTTTTTTCTTTTTACTTTTTAATTACCGTTTATATTTTTAGTTTTTTCCCTCATTCAACTTTTTCACTCCGGACGCTTTATCTGGACATGGTTCGTCAGCACCTTCAACAGCCGAAGCTAAGTAGTAACATTAACATGATGTCTTCTAATTGCAGTCGCTGTACTCATAATATACAGGAGAACGATCGCCTTACGGCGAGGATAGCTGTGCTGCAAGCCCAGCTTCAGACGCAATCGTTAGGCAAGGGTAATTTCAGTGTAGGAAAGGATGAAACAGCGTCTGTGCCACCAGTAAGTACAGATAGTAGTATAAATCCCCCCCCGCCGCACAGGTCCCCGCAGCCGGACACTTTCTCATGGCTTCTGGAGGGAACTCTGTTAGGAATGCTCAACTAGGTGTCGCTCATTCAGCCGACAGAAACTTTCAAACGGTTTTCCCCATTTAAGAGCGAGTCGGAGTCTGAGCCGAGTCTTCTCTTGTCTCTACTCCTCCCGTTACGGGGTCTGAGACGCGAGGCTCACCATTAGCTCTGACAAATTGAAAACCCTAGTCATTGGCGACTCCCATTACCCGCCAGTATTAGACTTAAAACGAAATCACCAGCGATCATACATGCTTTACCAGCGGGCAGGCTTACGAACTTAGGCTAATCTGAGACTGTGCTGGCTAAAGCTAAACTGGCGAGTGTAGAGTATAGAGATTGTTATCCACGTCGCGCACCAATGATGTTAGGATGAAACAGTCAGAGGTCACCAAGCGCAACATAGCTTCAGCGTGTAAATCAGCTAGAAAGATGTGTCGGCATCGAGTAATTGTCTCTGGCCCCCTCCAGTTAGGGGAGTGATGAGCTCTACAGCAGAGTCTCACAACTCAATCGCTGGTTGAAACTGTTTCTGCCCCTCCCAAAGATAGAATTTGTAGATAATTGCCCTCTTTCTGGGACTCCACCCACAAACAGGACCAAGCCTGACCTGCTGAGGATGACGGATCCATCCTAGCTGGAGGGTGCTCTCATCGTATCTACCCACACATAGACAGGGCTCTAACTCCTCTAGCTCCACAAAAGAAGTGGGTGCAGGCCAGGCAGCAAGGCTGTTAGCCAACCTGCCAGCTTAGTGGAGTCTGCCACTAGCATAGTCAGTGTGTAGTCAGCTCAGCTATCCCCATTGAGACTGTGTCTGTGCCTCGACCTAGGTTGGGCAAAACTAAACATGGCGGTGTTCGCCTTAGCAATCTCATTAGGGTAAAGACCTCCTCCATTCCTGCCATTATTGAAAGAGATCGTGATACCTCACATCTCAAAATGGGTTACTTAATGTTAGATCCTCACTTCAAAGGCAGTTATAGTCAATGAACTAATCACTGATCATAATCTTGATGTGATTGGCCTGACTGAAACATGGCTTAAGCCTGATGAATGTACTGTGTTAAATGAGGCCTCACCTCCTGGTTCACTAGTGACCATATCCCCGTGCATCCCGCAAAGGCGGAGGTGTTGCTAACATTTACGATAGCAAATTTCATTTACAAAAAAAAAAAGACGTTTTCGTCTTTTGAGCTTCTAGTCATGAAATCTATGCAGCCTACTCAATCACTTTTTATAGCTACTGTTTACAGGCCTCTGGGGCATATACAGCGTTCCTCACTGAGTTCCCTGAATTTCTATCGGACCTTGTTGTCATAGCAGATAATATTCTAATTTTTGGTGATTTTAATATTCATATGGAAAAGTCCACAGACCCACTCCAAAAGGCTTTCGGAGCCATCATCAACTCAGTGGGTTTTGTCCAACATGTCTCTGGACCTACTCACTGCACAGTCATACTCTGGACCTAGTTTTGTCCCATGGAATAAATGTTGTAGATCTTAATGTTTTTCCTCATAATCCTGGACTATCGGACCACCATTTTATTTCGTTTGCAATTGCAACAAATAAGCGTCAAAAGTCGTGCTATAAATTCTCAGACAACACAAAAATTCATTGATGCCCTTCCAGACTCCTTCTGCCTACCCAAGACGTCAGAGGACAAAAATCAGTTAACCACCTAACTGGGGAACTAAATTTAACCTTGCACAATACCCTAGATGCAGTTGCACCCCTAAAAACGAAAAACATTTGTCATAAGAAACTAGCTCCCTGGTATACAGAAAATACAAGAGCTCTGAAGCAAGCTTCCAGAAAATTGGAACGGAAATGGCCACACCAAACTGGAAGTCTTCCACTAGCTTGGAAAGACAGTACCGTGCAGTATCGAAGAGCCCTCACTGCTGCTCGATCATCCTACTTTTCCAACTTAATTGAGGAAAATAAGAACAATCCAAATTTATTTTTGATACTGTTGCAAAGCTAACTAAAAAGCAGCATTCCCCAAGAGAGGATGGCTTTCACTTCAGCAGTAATAATTCATGAACTTCTTTGAGGAAAAGATCATGACATTAGAAAGCAAATTACGGACTCCTCTTTAAATCTGCGTATTGGTGGTTGAAGATATCCCTCTAGTGGTGCGGGGGCTGTGCTTTGGCAAAGTGGGTGGGGTTATATCCTTCCTGTTTGGCCCTGTCCGGGGTATCATCGGATGGGGCCACAGTGTCTCCTGACCGCTCCGTCTCAGCCTCCAGTATTTATGCTGCAGTAGTTATGTGTCGAGGGCTAGGGTCATTGGTTATATCTGGAGTACTTCTCCCTGTCTATCCTGCTCCTGTGTGAATTTAAGTATGCTCTCTCTAATTCTCTCCTTCTCTCTTTCTTTCTCTCTCTCGGAGGACCTGAGCCCTAGGACCATGCGTCAGGACTACCGGGCATGATGACTCCTTGCTGTCCCCAGTCCACCTGGCCTTGCTGCTGTTCCAGTTTCAACTGTTCTGCCTGCGGTTATGGAACCCTGACCTGTCCACCGGACGTGCTACCTGTCCCAGACCTGCTGTTTTCAACTCTTAATGATCGGCTATGAAAAGCCAACTGACATTTATTCCTTATTATTATTTGACCATGCTGGTCATTTATGAACATTTTGAACATCTTGGCCATGTTCTGTTATAATCTCCACCCGGCACAGCCAGAAGAGGACTGACCACCCCTCATAGCCTGGTTCCTCTCTAGGTTTCTTCCTAGGTTTTGGCCTTTCTAGGGAGTTTTTCCCAGCCACCATGCTTCTACACCTGCATTGCTTGCTGTTTGGGGTTTTAGGCTGGGTTTCTGTACAGCACTTCGAGATATTAGCTGATGTACGAAGGGCTATATAAAATAAACTTGATTTGATTTGATGCCTAGAATAATGTATTGTCATGCTAGTATTGTAACTTAAGCTTAATGCATTGTATAATGTTATCATTAATTTTAGAACAGAAAATTCTCAGACCTTTCTTGACCTTACTATTACTTTAACTCAACTATAGTCTCTTGCATACTACTAAATTATCTTTATGGAGTCAGATATTCAGTTAAATAGACTTCATCATATTAATTKCATAGTCTTATTATGGGTTGCATGTGAGGTACTGTATATAATAATATATATGTGATAAATATTACCCCACTTTAGTACATGGTGACCCCAACGTGATATATTATACAGATCATTTGGGCTAAACTGGTATTTATTCCATTAGATTCTCTGATATATAACGAACACATGCGTGATGGGGAATATGCAAGCAACAGATCTGTTTGAGAAATGGCAATCAACTCGTATTAATGATTTGATCAAAAAAGGCAAGAAAAGTCTCACATTTGATTCGACTAGGATAAAAAATGTTCAGTACTGGCAATATATTGGCATGCAAAAGAAAACATCTAAGAGGATGTTAATTCTAGACCTTGCTGTATTTTTACTTGGCAAAAACGAATTGCGACACAGCAAACTAGGGGTGAGCATGCTTGATACCACTGTGATACCATTATGGGGCGGCAAGTAATTTAGCGATTAGAGTGTTAACCTCACTAGGGTAGGGGGCACTATTTTCACCTCCGGATGAAAAGCGTGCCCAAAGTAAACTGCCTGTTACTCAGGCCCAGAAGCCAGGATATGCATATAATTGGTAGATTTGGATAGAAAACACTCTAAAGTTTCCAAAACTGTTAAAATAATGTCTGTGAGTACAACATAACTGATATGGCAGGCGAAAACCTGAGAAAAATCCATCTAGGAAGTGGGATTTTTTTATGTTTGTAGTTTTCCACTGACTGCCTATACAGTATCCAATGACATAGGACTCAGATTGCACTTCCTATGGCTTCCACTAGATGTCAACAGTCTTTAGAAATTGTTTCAGGCTTGTATTCTGAAAAATGAGAGAGTAAGACCACCATCTTTTATATTGACGAAGCTATTGTCCGGTTGAAATATTATTGATTATTATGACTAAAAACAACCTGAGGATTGATTATAAACATCGTTTGACATGTTTCTACGAACTTTACTGATACTTTTGGGATTTTCGTCTGCCTGTTGTGACCGCCTTGGAGCCATTGGATTACTGAACAAAACGCGCCAACAAAACGGAGGTTTTTGGATATAAAGAGGGACTTTATCGAACAAAACAAACATGTATCGGGTAACTGGGAGTCTTGTGAGTGCAACCATATGAAGATCAAAGGTAAGTGATACATTTTATTGATATTTCTGACTTTTGTTACTCCTCTACTTGGCTGGTAACTGTTTGTAATGTTTTGTGTGCTGGGCGCTGTCTTCAGATAATCGCATGGTATGCTTTCGCTGTAAAGCCTTTTGAAATCTGACAACGGTTGGATTAACAAGAAGTTCATCTTTAAGCCGATGTATAACACTTGTATGTTTTTTGAATTTTTATKATGAGTATTTCTGTTTTTGAATTTGGCGCTCTGCAATTTCACCGGATGTTGGCCAGGTGGGACGTCCCCTACCCACTAGAGAGGTTAAACCAGTAACCGAAAGGTCGCTGGTTCAGATACCCGATCCAACAAGGTGAAAAATCTGTCAATGCAAGGCACTTAACCCTAATTTGCTGCAGGAGCGCCGTATTACTATGACTGATCCTGTAAAACAACACATTTCACTGCACTATTTGGTGTATGTGATAATCAAAGGGACACCGAAGTGCAAAATAGAGCAGTTCAAGCATGCAAAAAATAGCAGGTTATTTCTACATGACGCACAGCGAGATTTGTTAGAAGAGAGCACAAATAAGCTCCAAAACGACATTTCTGACTCAGATAGAGATAGCAGGTTTGTCGCACAGTCAGTCGCACCTATGGGTGTGGTGTGCGCATCCTCACCACTCTCTAGTGTGTGAAAAGACCAAGCTACTGAAACAGCCCCTATTGCTGGTACAAACAGCCCACAAAGCATTATTGTGATTTCTGTAAAAGGGAAAGGAAAAGGGGATATCAAGTCAGTTGCCCAACTGAATGCATTCAACCGAAAGAATAGCATACGGTCAGGCACTGTTGGAATCTTGGCAGAGGAAATCCTCATTCACATTTCAGGCAGCCTGCCGGCCCACAGAGTAGGACTTCCTTTCCAGTTAGGTTTGATAACTTTTGTCACAGAAGCAGTCATACTATGCAGAGATGTTGAGATTTAGGGAGGGGCTGACCATCTCGATTCTACTCGCAGCATAGGGTAGATTGGGAGCTTTCTCCTAAAATTTAGGATATTGATTATTTGAAGATGTGTTAACTAATTCTTCCTTTACAACTCAATGGTTTCTACAATACCAGTCAAAACTTTGGACACATTCAAGGATTTTTCTTTATTTTTACTATTTTCTACATTGTAGAATAATAGTGAAGATATAAAAACTATGAAATAACATATATGGAATCATGTAGTCACCAAAAAAGTKTTAAACAAATCAAAACATATTTAATATTTGAGATTCTTCAAAGTAGCCACCCTTTGCCTTGATGACAGCTTTGCACACTCTTGGCATTCTCTCAACCAGCTTCAGGAGGTAGTCACCTGGAATGCATTTCAATTAACAGGTGTGCCTTGTTAACTTCTTTGGGGTAGGGGGCAGTATTTTCACGTCTGGATGAAAAGCGTGCCCAGAGTAAACTGCCTGCTACTCAGGCCCAGATCCTAGGATATGCATATTATTATTAGATTTGGACGGGAAACACTTTGAAGTTTCTAAAACTGTTTAAATGATGTCTGTGAGTATAACAGAACTCATATGGCAGGCAAAAACCTGAGAAAAAATCCAACCCGGAAGTGGGAAATCTGAGGTTTGTAGGTTTTCAACTCTTTGCTTATCCAAGATACAGTGGAAATGGGGACATGTTGCACTTCCTAAGGCGTCCACTAGATGTCAACAGTCTATAGATCCTTGTTTGATGCTTCTACTGTGAGGTGGAGGCGAATGAGAGGAGATTGAGTAAGGTCTCTCCCAGAGTGCCACGAGCAGACCATGCGCTGACCATGTGCGTTCATGTGAGAGTTAGCTGCATTCCATTGCATTTCTGAAGACAAAGGAATTCTCCGGTTGGAATATTATTGAAGATTTATGTTAAAAACATCCTAAAGATTGATTCTATACATCGTTTGACATGTTTCTACAGACTGTAATGAAACTTTTTGGACTTTTCGTCCGTACTTTAGGCTGGACTTGCACGCGCGTCGTGAGTTTAGATTGTGTACTGAACGCGCGAACAACAAGGAGGAATTTGGACATAAATAATGGACATTATCTAACAAAACAAACATTTATTGTGGAACTGGGATTCCTGGGAGTGCATTCTGATGAAGATCATCAAAGGTAAGTGAATATTTATAATGCTATTTCTGACTTATGTTGACTCCAACATGGCGTATATCTCTTTGGGTTGATTTGTCGTCTTAGCGCCGACCTCAGATTATTGCATGGTTTGCTTTTTCCGTAAAGTTGTTTTGAAATCTGACACAGTGGTTGCATTAAGGAGAAGTGGATCTAAAATTCAATGTGTAACACTTGTATTTTCATCAACATTTATGATGACTATTTCTGTAAATTGATGTGGCTCTCTGCAAAATCACCGGATGTTTTGGAACTACTGAACATAACGCGCCAATGTAAACTGAGATTTTGGGATATAAATATGAACTTTACCGAACAAAACATACATGTATTGTGTAACATGAAGTCCTGTGAGTGTCATCTGATGAAGATCATCAAAGGTTAGTGATTAATTTTATCTATATTTCTGCTTTTTGTGACTCCTCTCTTTGGCTGGAAAAATGGCTGTGTTTTTCTGTGAATAGGCACTCACCTAACATAATCGTTTGGTTTGCTTTCGTCGTAAAGCCTATTTGAAATGGGACACTGTGGCTGGATTTACAACAAGTGTATCTTTAAAATGGTGTAAAATACATGTGTGTTTGAGGAATTTTAATTATGGGATTTCTGTTGTTTTGAATTTGGCGCGCTGCAGTTTCACTGGCTGTTGACGAGGTGAGACGCTACCGTCCCACATACCCTAGAGAGGTTAAAAGTTGATTTATGGAATTTCTTTCCTTCTTAATTAATGCGATGAGCCAATCAGTTGTGTTGTGACAAGGTAGGGGTGGTATACAGAAGGTAGCCCTATTTGCTAAAATACCAAGTCCATATCATGGCAAGAACMGCTCAAATAAGCAAAGAGAAACGACAGTCCATCATTACTTTAAGACATGAAGGTCAGTCAATGCGGAAAAAGTGCAGTCGCAAAAACCATCAAGCGCTATGATGAAACTGGCTCTCATGAGGACCGCCACCAGAAAGGAAGACCAAGAGTTACCTCTGCTGCAGAGGATAAGTTCATTAGAGAAATTGCAGCCAAAATAAATGCTTCACAGAGATCAAGTAACAGATACATCTCAWCATCAACTGTTCAGAGGATACTGCGTGAATCATGCCTTCATCGTCGAATTGCTGCAAAGAAACCACTACTAAAGGACACCAAAAATAAGAAGAGACTTGCTTGGGCCAAGAAACACGAGCAATGGACATTAGACCAGTGGAAATCTGTCCTTTGAAATGTGAAATTTTTGGATCCAACCGTGGTGTCTTTGTGAGACGCAGAGTAGGTGAACGGATGATCTCTGCATGTGTGGTTTCCACCGTGAAGCATTGAGGAGGAGGTGTGATGGTGTGGGGGCGCTTTGTTGGTGACACTATCAATGATTTATTTAGAATTCAAGGCATACTTAACCAACATGGCTACCACAGCATTCTGCAGCGATACGCCATCCCATCTGGTTTGCACTTAGTGGGACTATCATTTGTTTTTCAACAGGACATTGACCCAACCTCCAGGCTGTGTACGGGCTATTTGACCAAGAAGGAGAGTGATGGAGTGCTGCATCAGATGGCCTGGTCTCCACAATCACCCGACCTCAACCCAATTGAGATGGTTTAGGATGAGTTGGGCCGCAGAGTGAAGGAAAAGCAGCCAACAAGTGCTCAGCATATGTAGGAACTCCTTCAAGACAGTTGGAAAAGCATTCCAGGTGAAGCTGGTTGAGAGAATGCCAAGAKTGTGAAAAGCTGTCATCAAGGCAAAGGGTGGCTACTTTTAAGAATCTAAAATATAAAACATATTTTGATTTCTATATTATTTTTTATTKAACTAGGCAAGTCAGTTAAGAACAAATTCTTATTTACAATGATGGCCTACCCCGGATGATGCTGGGCCAATTGTGCGCCGCCCTATGGGACTCCAAATCACGGCCGGTTGTGATACAGCCTGGAATGGAACCAGGGTCTGTAGTGACGCCTCTAGCACTGAGAAGCAGTGCCTTAGACCGCTATCTTTATTATTATTCTACAATGTAGAACATTTTAAAAATAAAGAAAAATCCTTGAATGAGTAGGTGTGTCCAAACTTTTGACTGGTACTGTATATCCATTTGTGACATCTAAATATAAAAGGTTACTTTTGTGAATGTCCCTGCAAACAATAATGAGTCGTTAGGACGACCTCCGGGATGTCACGAAATGGTCACATGAAGTCGTCAGGACGTTGTGTCATGGTCCACTTGAGGTTTTGTCTAGTTTCCGGTTGGTCTCTGTTTTTAGGATGTTATTGGGACAAAACCTCCAGGGCACCATGACACAACATCCCAAGAATGTGCTAAAAACGTCCTCGGGGACATCCACGGGACCAACTAGGAACATAGACAAAACCTCCAGGGGACCATGACACAATGTCCTAAAAATGTTCAGGTGACCTTCAGRGGACCATGACACAATGCCCCAAGAATCTCCTAAAAACATCTCAGGGTCAAACCGGGAAATATAAAAAGTTCCCCCAGAGAATGTTCCCTTGGGACCATGATGCAACATTCTAAGGACTAGTAAAATGAAAGCCCTGGGAACTTATAGAGAACTAGTCAAAGGTTCCCCAGAGAACATTCCCTTAGGACCATCACACAATGTCCTAAGGACTAGTCAAATGAAAGTCCTGAGAACGTCCTAAAAAGATCTTAACATTGTCCTCAGTGACGTCCTGGGAACTGAGGTACATATTAAGGTACCTAATGGAAACGTTGCCGAATGTTCTCAGGACGTCCCCTGTTTGCTGGGGTGCTTTTTTATCTACACAGATTGCTAGACATAATGTAGTGGCTCCTGTTAAGACCCAAAGAATAGTTTGTTTTCCTACGCGTAGTGCATGTGGCTAAGTCCATCTGAATGTATAGATGTGTGTGTGCTATGAACCTTCATTGCCTTGTTTCTAACAAAATGGCCTAGAACCTTCACCATTGATATGCTAATGTTGGGTGCTGTAAATTGAGATGCTACACTTCATTTCCAAATTGCTTGTGAAACCACTCTTACCCTATAATTGTATTTATATTTTGAGTTGCTTGAAAGTTGTTTTGATTTAACTTCAAGAATTGTTATTGATTTCCCAGGCATGTCTAAAGCAGAAGACAATTCTACCCGCCAAAAGGACCCTCCTGAATTGTTGCTGCTAGGACCATGGACTACTGGTCTGAAGATTGTCTACAGTGACTACAGTGCTGGTCGTCCAGTTGTGAACCCTTCTGTCTGATTCAGAATCAGATGTGTTCAAGCGAGGATTAAGTCGGGCGGCCCAGCTACCCGAAGTGACTGTTTACACTTTTATTGTCTTCTCAGGAATTTAGCCTTCTCCGTGTTGCTCTCCAAACCCCATACTGTGATGCAGATATTATTTTGTGATAACATCCTGTGGGTCTGATATTTGATTGGAGCTTAACTTTACATTAATACTATTGATCAACAACTCAGATTTTGAATCCAAAAAAACTCAGATGTTATAAAGGGGTCTCAGATTCATTGTGTCTTTGTTCCTGACCTGTGCTGGAGAGATACACTCTTTTTCTCTTTCAGGTTATGACTTCTATCTCTCTCTCTCCCTCTCGGATCATGCCTAGAATACTAATGCTAGTATTGTCTTGAGCTTTATGTCTTGAATAATGTTATCATTCATTTCAGAATATTAAATATCTGCCTTTGATATAGACCATTCTCAGACCTTTCTTGACCTTACTATTACCTTAATTCAACTATAGTCTCTTGCATATTGCTAAATTATCTTTATGGAGTCAGATATTCATTTTAATAGACTCTGTCACATTAATTGCATTGTATTATTACAGGTCGCATGTGAGGTATATACAATACATATATGATAAATATTACCCCACTACATGCTGAGTCAGTGCTGTACCTGTATGGAGACGTCGCTGTAGGAGCCTCCTATCACCCCAGAGATGGCCAGAGGGACGTCGTCATGGATGGCGTAGGAGCCATCAGGGCAGGTGTACTCACTGTCGTCCACCTTGGTGAGGGAGGCACGGACAAACTCCAGGCTCTGTTCCAGTGCGTAAGTGTCCTTAGAGCAGGTGTCCAGGATGTGGGCTCCCAGCCGTATCCCCGGCAGCAGGTGCTCGTCCTTGTTAATCTCGTCCAGGGCTAACAACATGGCCTCCAGTCTCTGAATCCCTCTCTGAGCGTTGATCTTCCCACAGTCCTCAGGTCCCTCGCCCTTCTGGTGCACAGGGAACAGTCCCCCTATGATCARGTCTCCGTCCACTGTGATCTCTCTCTTGGTGTCCGTGTTGAAACCTGACATGGAGAGACCCAGTGGGGCCTGGGCCAGGAGGTACACACACACACACAGTAGGCAGAGGTGGGAGAGGTGGAGCGGTCGGGGCAGGGGGCGCAGCCCCAACCAAGGGGACCTCCCCGATGACATGTCCCTGGGCCCTGTGTGAGTCAGATCACTGCTGTCTGGTGCTTCTCTTCTTCTGGTTTCCTCTGTCTCTGGAGCTGGGGAGGGTACAGTACGCTAGCTAGGCACAGAGAAGCGTGGCACGGTGGCACCAGATCTCAAAGCGCTAGATATTTTGTCCTGTCTGAGGCTATCTACTGCATCAATGGCATTGTCTTCAAAGTTCTGGAGATTACAGCCTGCAAATCAAACAGAGGAGGGGTCAGTCAATGCTACAACACAATGAGACCTTTGTCTTTCACACACACTTTCTCATTTCCAACAAATATCACCTTTACGAGACAGTAAAATTTGTGTTGTATTATTCCATTGAAATTTGTGTTCATAATAACTGATGTGGAAACAGGGATATTCACTGGATAATGACACATTGAAATAGAAGTGATGAGAGCATTTCTAATAGTTACACATACTGTATACATTACAGCACTACATAGACTAGTGAAGGGGTACTCAAATTGGTCACACAAATGTCCTAGGTGGCAAAGGTCCAGATGGATGTTGTCTTTTATCGCCTTGGTAACAAACCCGCACCTCACAACGCATGTAACCCCGAACTGTTCACACCATCTTGTTGGGGGAAAGAACATTTAGCAGTTTTAAAACCAAGTTCCTGCAATTCTACACATTTTGTCATGGGGCGAGAGAAAATGTTGCAGTTTTAGAGACGATTTCCTGCAATTCTACACATGTTGCTGTCTTATGTATGTTCATATGATAGCTGAGTGACTCAACAAAATCAATGCCTCCTTGGAGTTGAAGCCCCTGGGCACATAATCTGGCCAATGATAACTACAAGATTTAAAATAGCCGGTTAGCCTAACTTACCTGACTAACATGGGCTAGTTGACCAACTGGACATTTCTGACAGGTTATACCGTTTTTTAAACTTACTTTGGTAATATTTTCACAAGTGTGTGGTCAAATTTCACAACTTTTATTACAAAAGCACATTTAAAACACACAAAAATCACACTGTAACTTTTGCACAAAACCTAATCAGTGTTTCATCGAGAAATAGTAATAGTAATTGCCTTTCACAATGCAATATGCTCACAATAATTTTTATATGATTCTCTTCTCATGTGTTTAAATATATTTGACCATCACAATCCAACTGCACTTAATGGCTAATCACTTAACCGCTTGGTAAACCTATAGATTTTAAACTGGTTTGTCTACTATATATGGATTTTGAGAACTACAGAAATAAAATGTGTGTTTGTAAAGTATAAACATCTAATGTATGATACATGATAACCATACATAATGACTGCTCGTTATTGCTAATTGATTTCGCATAGTGGTAACTACAATTGGTCACCATATAAAAGGGKGTGTGTGAACACTTGCAATTTCTTTCAACATGGAGCAGAATAGACAGCAAGGGAGAAGAAGAAATCAAAGAGCTCATGGACAAGGAACCCGTCAGAGAGGTGGGCATTAGCCCCATCAAAGAGGTCAAAGAGGTGGGCATGGGCCCCGTCAAAGAGGTGGACATCAAAGAGAGGGAGGCAGACGGCAGGGAACGGTTGTGTCTAATGAATTCCGGGCCATCGTCGTTGACCATGTGGTAAACAGAGGCCTTACCATGACAGATTAGTTCACCCCAATCTGAGAAAATCAACTGTCAATTCGATCATGAGAACATTTCGCAGGATATGCACTATGCTTTATCATTACATTTACAATAAATGACATGTAATGCATGTAAATTCACAAAACCTGTTACAGTATTCTTACAGTATGATCTGGTGACCGTATACTCTGTTCTACCCTCAGAATTGACAGAAGGAGGGGGCAGTGGTGGAAATGGTAAGGGCCAGGAATGATGGCTGTCCGAAATGAAGCAGGACATTGAGAACGATGACACCTTTGTTAGTAGGCTGATGGATGCCACACTGGCAATCTCCCACCTTTTGAAGATGCACCTAATATGAAACACATTTACCTGGTGCCTTTTGAGAGAAACGACCGGTTGAAACAACTGCGGGCCGAGTATGTTCAGGTACAGCACTATATACAGTATTACTGTTACTATTTGATTCACAATATCATATTGTAACTATACTGTAAAAATTTAAAATTAAATATTTTTTTAGAGGGTGATGGTGCTTGATGCTGTGAACCATCACAAGTATATCTTTGTTGATGAAGTGGGCTTCAACCTGGCCAAAACTTGGTGGCATAGGCGAAACCTCTTCGGGAGACAATTCAAGTGCCTGGATAACGTGGGGGAAACATCTCCATGTGCACAGCAATCTCTGAAGATGGTGTGGCAGGACGTAGGCCATTACTTGGATCCTACAATGCTGCACACCCCATTGTGTTTCTCAATTAAATTTAGTAGGCCTGTCAAGGTGAAGGGGTCACCTATGTCATTATGTGGGTCAATCTCAGGTTCCACCACGCAGAGGTGGTTCAGGCATGGTTTCGGGCCCATCTCCGATTTGTGACCATATACCTGCCCCCATACTCTCCTTTCCTCAATCCTATTGAGGATTTTTCTTCAGCATGGAGGTGGAAGGCGTACGATCACCATCCCCATGAGCAAGCCACCCTCTTTCTGGCCACGGATGAGGCATCTGACGAAATCAATGTAGACCAATGTCAAGCTTGGATTTGCCATGCCAAAAGGTTTTTCTTAAGGTGCATGATCAATGAGGACATTCACTGATGTGGATAAGAATTTATGGCCAAATGCTCAAGACTAAGCGGAGCGACACAGAGGAATCCAAGAGCAGACTCAGATGAGGAAACAGGGATGAATGAACCCAAATATTTATTGTTACACAGGGAGATATGGAGTGCAGATCCGGGGAAGCTCGGGTGAGTTGCAAAAAAAACAGATGACTGAAGTTGGAGTTGGCTGAGTAAACAGGTCCTGAGGGTAATCAGGGTAAACAGGTCCTGAGGGGAATCCAAGGTAGTGGTGGTGAGTAAAATCCAGAGCAAGGTAGTTGGGTGGTGAGATGTGGAACAGGAGACAGGAGCCAGAGACCGAGCGGTAACTGCAATGAGAGGATAAATGGTGTCAGGCAGGGAAACAGGCACAGCAGAGTAACAGGATCTTGAATAATCATAAATAGCTAGAATCGTGAACAAATAGCTCTCTAAGGTCTGTCAGTGAACAACATGAGGAAAACTGCCCATGCACTACCACATTTCAAAATGACATCTTGTGCCTTATACTACAACTCAATAGAAGTAAGTTAAAAGCCTGATTCATTAAAAAAAAAAAAAAAAGTATTTATTTAAGTCGGGACCCACTGTCCATATTGACCCCGTTCTGGATCCGGACCGCGGTCCGCCTGTTGAGTATGGCTGGGCTAGTGTATAGATTCACTATTTATATTCTCTTGTGTCATGTTACAATATTCATAAGGCCCTTTTCCCATTCCACACATGTAGTACTCAATAACATATTCCAAAAAATGACTAGGGGTCTGTCAAGTCATATTACAGTATAATGTGACATAATCACATGTTACATAGCCAGGATGTGATTAGACTTTTACTGTAGCTGTCTGGCTGAACAAAATAGGAAACACCACCAAACATAGTGCTGTAGGATGTCACAGAAATTGTTAGTTTTATATATATAGTACTGTATATGGGGYGAGATGTTGATCTTGTTTCTTTGCACAGGTGTAGAACACAGATATAGGGTGTGTGATGTGAGTGAGAACATTGTGTATTGAGGGCGCTGGCTGGATCCTCCAGAGTGCTTTCTCATGTCTGAGTTCCTAAGCAGCTCCCTAGTGACCTACCAAATCACTCCCCCATGGTGAATCGCTTCCTTTGGAATAGTGTATGTTTGTCTTCCTCCGACTGTCTGGTGTGAAACTCTCGGTCTCTCCCTTTCTACTCTTCCTCTCTCTCTTTCCCCTCTCTCCATCTAGTTTCATGTCTAGCCTCATGTCTCTCATTGCAGGGAGATAAGTCTACATGCACACAGGCACATGCACACACAAACACAAACTGTATAAAAAGGTATCCATTGGAGAACACTGTAAAAAACGATTTAGCAAAAACACAAACAAATACAGTGCCATACACACACTCACAAAGAGCTGTTGAAATCTCCCTGTAGCAGAGTAGCTAAATACTTATTCTCACCTGATGGATTGAATCTAAACACGTTTTCATTCTACTCCATAAGCTTATTCATATTTTCTGTAGACAATTTTGCATAAATATCATGATCTACATTGACATTGGGAAACTACTGTAGTGGTGGATTTACAACACCACAATGACGTTGTGTTTACTCATTCACAGCTTTGTTTCCGTTTATTACATTTTTGTCCAACTGAAATCAATGAAAACCAGGACTGCATACAAATAAACTTAACCAAGCATTGCACACATTCACAGCATAAAACAACAAAGTGAAGCCCTCATGTAAACTGGAACGGAATATAATTTGTCATATCAATATACAGTATATCACTAATCATAATTATTAACACATTTCCCCAATTCCACTCAAAGGTGAACTGGTTTATCATGCTGAACCATATCCTAATATCCACTGACCCTCCCTTCTGGTCAGTAAGGAACCAGAGACAGATTGCATCCCAAATGGCATAGGATCCCCTGGACCCTGGTGAAAAGTAGTCCACTAGGTAATAGGGTGGCATTTGGGAGGTAGCCCCTGTAGAGCATCAGGGTCCTGGATGTGGAGCAGAGTGAGGACCAGGACACAGAGTGGACCCAGTAGAGATATATGGACAGGTTCAGTACACATCACTGCTTTCTGTATCAGACAGTAGACATGCCCTCTTTGAAGTCTCGTAGATTGATGCATTGAACTATTTTTGTTCATAAAGCCCTCTTGCATAAACTTCTGCCATGCCTTACTTCAATGTTAACCTATGAGCTACCAGACCCGGTCTAAGGGATGGCTAACTCTGGAGATCCCTTTGATCTCCGCTGAGTTCGGTAAATCTGCTTTTAGTTTTTTTAACCTTACTTGTGGAATAATCTCCAAAGCTCTCTAAAATGGGAAGAGTTGGTGCCTCTAAGGCAATTCAGACCTTTTATTTGATTGTGTTTTGCTTTCATGTATTGATGTGAATATTGATGTATTGTGTATATTGATGTGTACACATGGCTCATCTGTAAAAGAGACATTGGTCTCAGCATGACTCCCTGTCAAAATAAAGGTTCAATAAGAAATGGATGGGTCCAGAGGAGGTGCAGCAGCAGCAGGTCTGTGGTTCCTAGTATCATGTCACTCTTCTCCTCTGTCCTCTCCAGGGCTTAATTAGCCACACTACAGACGAAGGGGAGGGAGGGAGCAGTTTATCGGAGCCGGATATTATGCCAGTATCATCTGCCTTAGCCACTGCCGCTAGCTACGTCTGCCAGTCAAACCAGCTCACTGAGAGAGCTCCAGCCATAATTAATCATATCGACTAGAGATTATGAAAATATGTCATAAAAAAGTCAGTTAGGCTTTGTACTGATTTGTTGTGGATTTCTCCATTTTCTCTTGAAGAGTATGTAGAATCTTCAACAAACAAGTGCTTCCCGTTCTTTGTTTTGAGGGTCTGGGAGATAGATATTGGATTGAAGCACTCTTTCATATTATCCCTCACTATGGTCATCGGCCATCTCATGATGTATACGGCTCTGTATGGCACAGGATATTTACTACCTAAATGAAGTACCATTCTCTGAAATGAAAAAGTTTAAAAGTGCAGTGTTTCAATCCTTGCTGTAGATCTTCCCTGCTCGCCTGTGTGTGTGTGTGTATCTATGAATGCAGTTGTGTGTGGTGTGTGTGTGTGTGTGTGTGTGTGTGTGTGTGTGTGTGTGTGTGTGTGTGTGTGTGTGTGTGTTGTGTGTGTGTGTGTGTGTGTGTGTGTGTGGTGGTGTGTGTGTGTGTGTGTGTGTGTGTGTGTGTGTGTGTGTGTGTGTGTGTGTGTGTGTGTGTGTACTTCTGCACTCCAAAAATGTCTATTAATTATAATCCACATAATAATTCAGATTTCCTGTTTTTGCAGGATTATTTTCCTCATCTAACAAACTGGATCAACTTAAGATCCTACATCTGTATGGCTCTATTTCACAAGGTATTGCCATTTGCCAGGTATTCTACTCTATATATAATTCACAGATAAATCACCATTATATATTCAATTCACAAAAACACCCTAACCCTCAACGTTCTTTCTGCACTGCAGATACTTTAGAGGCAAATGCCTGTGTGTTTTTGTGGATGTATGAAGCTAGAAGGGAAACATTGCATTGAATCTTACTGCACCCCTCTGCTGCAGTGTTTTGTGGGCTGACAGGTCTTTTTTCTCCAACGCCAAATGAGAGTGGGGATGTCACGCCTTCGCCTTAGCCCCGGAGAGCCAGCTAAACAAAAATGTACCGTACCTCTCTGCACAACCACTGCCTGACCGAATATACAGTWGCAACAGGAGACAACAATTCCCCAAACATAATCACCCAGTGTTTTCCCAGGAGGGTGTTAAGTACAGTGAGACAGAGAATTGAGAATTACCAATTGTAGTCCTAAATGAAAAAATGAACATGAAAAATATGTCGAAACGAGAGTGTACACAAATTCTCATAATAAATGTCAACTTCTGGTGTGAGATATGGGAATGACACTTAGCCAGCATGTTAAAACCCTAAAGTACACACCCGTAAGAGAGGAGGGGGACAAAAGTGTTCCTAAACTGTCTCTCTTCTCATCCAATTAAACTCCCAGGAGAGGCCGCTATCTCCCAAGCAGGACACAGTGGAACACATTCACTCTCTCTCTCCCGAGTGGCGCAGCGCTCTAAGGCACTGCATCTCAGTGCTGGAGGTATCACTACAGACCCTGGTTTGATTCCAGGCTGTATCACAACTGGCCGTGATTGGGAGTCCCATAGGGTGGCGCACAATTGGCCCAGCGTCGTCTGGGTTAGGGTTTGGCCGGGGTATGCCGTCATTGTAAAAGAGAATTTGTTCTCAACTAACTTGCCTTGTTAAATAAAGGTTAAATAAAAGAAAAAAGAAAAGTCAGCTAGCTTCTTCTCATCCTTCTTTCTCTTTCTGACACTCCTGTTCTTTCACATATCCCCTGCTTAGAAGAGGAATTCTAAAGCACACCTAAATTGATACTGTACAGTCCTGATATTTCCCACTTAAACTGATATATAATTCCCTTTTCTTCACAAAGTTCTCTCTCTTCAAAAATCCATACAGAACATCCCGATACAGTGCATATTTGAGGAGGGCATTTGAAAAATATTGTTAAATAAATGTTTTATACTTAATATTCTAAGCCAAAATATGAAACTACTCATAAATGTAAAAACGACCTAGTATTTGCATGGGAATTAATTGCCTTGGTAAAACAACAGGAGCATAGACAGTATGCAGCATTACATTGGAGCATTGTTTTGTTTTTTTATCGATATATTATATTTAAACAGGGAGGCCAGCTGAGAACAAGTTCTCATATACAACTGCGACCTGGCCAAGATAAGGCAAAGCAGTGCAACAAAAACAACAACACAGAGTTACACATGGGATAAACAAACGTACAGTCAATAACACAATAGAAAAATCTATATACAGTGTGTGCAAATGTAGTAAGATTAGGGAGGTAAGGCAATAAATAGGCCATAGTGGTGAAATAATTACAATTTAGCATTAACACTGGAGTGATAGATGTGCAGATGATGATGTGTAAGTAGAGATACTGGGGTGCAAAGAGCAAAAAATAAATAACAATATGGGGATGAGGTAGTTGGGTTGGCTATTTACAGATGGGCTGTGTACAGGTGCAGTGATCGGTAAGCTGCTCTGACAGCTGATGCTAAAAGTTAGTGAGGGAGATATAAGACTCCAGCTTCAGTRATTTTTGCAATTCGTTCCAGTCAGTGGCAGCAGCAAACTGGAAGGAAAGGCGGCCAAAGCAGGAGTTGGCTTTCGGGATGACCAGTGAAATATACCTGCTGGAGCACGTGCTACGGGTGGGTGTTGCTATGGTGACCAGTGAGCTAAGATAAGGTGGGGCTTTACCTAGCAAAGACTTATAGATGACCTGGAGCCAGTGGGTTCGGCGACGAATATGAAGCAAGAGCCAGCCAACGAGAGCATACAGGTCGCAGTGGTGGGTAGTATATGGGGCTTTGGTGACAAAATGGATGGCACTGTGATAGACTACATCCAATTTGCTGAGTAGAGTGTTGGAGGCTATTTTGTAAATGACATCGCCGAAGTCAAGGATCGGTAGTATAGTCAGTTTTACGAGGGTATGTTTGGCAGCATGAGTGAAAGAGGCTTTGTTGCGAAATAGGAAGCTGATTCTAGATTTAATTTTGGATTGGAGATGCTTAATGTGAGTCTGGAAGGAGAGTTTACAGTCAAAACAGACACCTAGGTATTTGTAGTTGTCCACATATTCTAACTCAGAACCGTCCAGAGTAGTGATGCTTGTCGGGCGTGCGGGTGAGGGCAGCGATCGGTTGAAAAGCATGAATTTAGTTTTACTAGCATTTAAGAGCAGTTGGAGGCCACGGAAGGAGTGTTGTATGGCATTGAAGCTCGTCTGGAGGTTTGTTAACACACAAACTAGCCATAAGAACAACAAACTCACTTTACATAATGTGGTCTAATGTACAGCACTTATAGGAGCCACAACAAGCCATGTATACAATACCCTGTAGCACAGGGTAAACAGGCTTACAATGATTTCCTCGGCAGGTAGCCTAGTGGTTAGAACATTGGACTTGTAACCGAAAGGTTGCAAGATCGTAATCCCTGAGCTGACAAGGTAAAAATCTGTCGTTCTGCCCCTGAACAAGGCAGTTAACCCACTGTTCTTAGACCGTCATTGAAAATAAGAATTTGTTCTTAAACTTCTTATGGCTGCAATCCCGCTACAGGGATCGATATGACAACAGCCAGTCGAAGTGCAGGGCGCCAAATTCAAACAACAGAAATCTCATCATTAAAATTCCTCAAACATACATGGGTCTTATATCATTTTAAAGGTAATYTTGTTGTTAATCCCACCAAAGTGTCCGATTTCAAATATGCTTTTCAGCGAAAGCACTACAAACGATTATGTTAGGTCACCACCAAACCACAATAAGCACAGTCATTTTTCCAGCGAAAGATAGCAGTCAGAAAAAGCAGAAATAGATAAAAATTAATCACTAACCTTTGATTATCTTCATCAGATGACACTCATAGGACTTCATGTTACACAATACATGCATGTTTTGTTTGATAAAGTTCATATAAAAAAATCTGAGTTTACATTGGCGCGATACATTCACTAGTTCCAAAAACATCAAGTGATTTTGCATAGCCACATCGTTTCAACAGAAATACTCATCATAAATGTAGATGATAATACAAGTTATACACATGAAATTATAGATATACCTCTCCTTAATGCAACCGCTGTGTCAGATTTCMAAAAAACTTTACGGAAAAAGCAAATCATGCAATAATCTGAGACGGAGCTCAGAACAATAGCCAAATTAGCCGCCATGTTGGGGTCAACAGAAACCAGAAAAKACATGATAAATGTTTCCTTACCTTTGATGAACTTCATCAGAATGCAGTCCTAGGAATCCCAGGTCCACAATAAATGCTTGATTTGTTCGATAATGTCCGTTATTTATGTCCAATTAGCTACTTTGGTTAGCGCGTTTGGTAAACAATTCCAAAGTCACAAAGCGCATCCACTATAACGTGACGAAATGTCCAAAAGTTCCATAACAGTCAGTAGAAACATGTCAAACGATGTACTGAATCAATCTTTAGAATGTTRTTAACATACATCTTGAATAACGTTCCAACCGGAGAATTAGATTGACTTCAGTTGAGCGATGGAACGGAGATGCCTATCACGTGAACGCACGTGGTCAAAGCATGGTCAGCTCATGGCAGTGGTGACTAATTCCTGTCTCCTTCGAACCCCCTTCACATTAGAGTCATCAGACAAAGTTCTATTGACTGTTGACATCTAGTGGAAGCCGTAGGAAGTGAAAACTCATCAATATCTCGCTGTAATTTCAATGAGAGCTTGGTTGAAAATCTAGCACCCCCAGAAAAAATCCAAACAGGAAGTGGAACTTCTCAGGTGTTTGCCTGCCATATGAGTTCTGTTATACTCACAGACATAATTCAAACAGTTTTAGAAACTTCAGAGTGTTTTCTATCCAATACCAATAATAATATGCAAATATTAGCAACTATGACTGAGGAGCAGGCCGTTTCCTCTGTGCACCTCTGTGCACCTTTCATCCAAGCTACTCAATACTTCCCCTGCAGCCATAAGAAGTTTTAACTGACTTGCCTAGTTAAATAAAGGTAAAATAAAAAATAAAAAATGTTTTTTAATTGGGTTAACTGTTAACTTCAAAGAGCACCCAGCCTCATTTCATCCTCTAATCTACCATGCCAAAATCTCCACTCTCTTCCATATCTTTTCTGCTTTCCGCTTCACTAGATGGCCCTTTTAATTCAAGTGTGTGGAGCCTACCAGCCTTTACACTTTTCAAACCAGGCGGTGTAAAGGAATAGAACGTTTGGGGGACTGAGGAAAGCTGGCAAGGATGGAAGAGGTGAGGAGGAGGAGGAGGAGTAAGAGAAGGAAGGAGGGCATAGAAGTGGAAATGAGACGGCGAGCCTCACAAGGTGGAGGGTAGGAAGGCAAATTTGCTGGGGAGTTGAGTCACAACCTGCAATCAGAGCACAACCTGTGGCAAACCCCTTTATGACAAAATGCCAATAGCATCTGTGAGGGTTCATTTTTTCGCAAAATATTTTTTATAAGCTGAGCAATATTGTTTTCCCATTCCCAAACATAACTAGATTTGACTGATGGATTTAACCTAGATGTAGAAAAATATCCCCCAGTTATAAATGAAGAAACATGCTTTATGTCTCTAAATTCTCATTATACACGCTCACAAGACACTAGCAGGTCCACTCCACACCGTTCCAAATGTGCGCCATGCTGTGCCAAGCCTAGTCTGGTAGTAATTAATCTGAGCACAATGAGTGGAGTAATCACAACTTCCATCCCCCTAATCTGGCCATGGTAGTGCAGGGACAGCAGTGGCAGCCTGACAAATATCTCTCTCAGTTGAAGCCCAAACAAATCCCTACTATCTCTCTCTCTCTCCTCAGTTAGTAACAGTCTAAAGGAGATAGATAGATATCACCTATTCAGAACTCACTACAGGTTTTATATCTGTTTTAGATTGAAGGCCACTTCCTCTCTCTTTGGCAGACTGTGGACTTGTAGATGTTCAACTTGTCCCGAAAGGTCAGTGCTGAAAAGTTGTATAACAAACAAATGTTTCTCAGGAGAGTTATTTGTTTTTTTTGTCATTAAGTAACACTTCACTTCAGCGGAAAAACTAGTTCCATGAATCCAGGCCTGGGAGATTGACCGTATCAATGATAACCGCTGAGATCACTGAAGCAAAAAGACAAACCCATGTCGGAAAATGAAGAGCGCTGACCTTTCCAAAATGGTCACTGATACCAAACCAATTAGGGGAAAGACGTTAATTGAAGTTTAAACGATAGCAACCCAGGCAAACTGAGGCTTGCGCTGAATGGCAACTAGTGGGGACATACAGCAATTAGGGAGATGTCAATCAAATCTTCACTCACCACCACAGGTAATTTCCTCATCATTGATCTGAAAGTAGGCTGAGAGGTCCAGTCAGTTCAGCTATTTAACAGAGAATGGGTTTGGATTTGGTCAGGTGTGTCTCTGCTCAGCTCCCYCCTTACAGTAACTCCATCCCTGGCACGCTCTCTGCACCTGTGTGAGGGAGGGAATCCCCTAGGACAGTTCCATAGCTCCACCCCTTCCCATGGGCCTGATTCCACCTCACTGTGTACTTCCTAATTTAAGATTCCTTGACTGTCTATGTTCTTTGTGTGTTCGTGAGCTCATTATAGGCAGAGCTGTGATTGTCCCAGGCAGGGTGATGGATGCATGGTGTTTGTGTTTCAGGGGCTGCATGAGGTTTTCTGTGGGTCTTTCCATTATTCATCACACACACCATTAGTGACAAGAGAGAAACAAGAGTGTGGGCTTCCCTGATTCTGAACTGAGACATGCTTTCATTCTGTCTCAATATATAACACTCTCAAACACACATCTCTCACATGTGCACAAATACACACACACCTGTAAAAACACACACACACACATCCCCAACACAAATGATGTCTGCGCAGCAGAGAACATTTACAGATTCTCACAATATAAACCAATATTACTTTCAGTGAGACAGATGCATGGCTGAACAGACAAACACACATTGTCCCTGGTCCTACATAGCTACCTCGGGGGTCTTGATTGTCCCCCGGGCCTCTCTATTAATCTTGTCCAGGGACACACACACCATCTGCTGTATGCTACCCTAGCCAAATTATTATGGAAGAGCAAAAGTGCCTGGAAGCATAACTCACACTGGAAACAATGTCAGCAAGTGATTTTTTATCTACTAAAGATTTAGTTTAGTAGGAGTTCAGAGAATTCCAAACTAAGTTGTCAAACAATATGAAAGCTCATACATCAAACATGGATTCAAGTATAGATTGTGTGTGTGCATGTGTGTGTGTGTACGTGTGTGTGTGTCTGTGTGTGTGTGTGCATATGTGTRTGAATTAAAAAGAGATCAGAAAGAGGCCATAAGGAGGTGTAAGTAATTAAGCTGTCCTGTTTGATAGAACCGCAGCCATTCATCATCCTGCAGCTTAATCACAGATGACGGCCAACTAATAAAACTGATAAGAGATCTGGGTGGCACCGAGATACCTTATCAGACATTTGGGTTTAATTAGTTACTTTGGTTTCCCTCTCTATAGCAGCTCATAGGATGAAACAGTGCAGATCTACCTGCAAAGGAACCCTTGTGCATTCATATTGAAGGTGATTGGATTCCATAAATGATTTTCCATATAGTACAGCTATACATTAGATCAGGCCTGGGCAAAGACCCGCGGCCCGCGACCTGATTCAAAACGGCCCAAGGAATTATGCTCAGATCACATAAATAATTTGCGATAGTAATGTTTTGAAAAATGTATTTGTTATTCAAATTAAATGCCCAATGAATAATCGCCTTTGAGTAATGATTGTGGGACATTTATTTTGAAGGCACGTATAAATAACAACTGCACGAGGACAGACAGTGACTGACAAGCTGACCCACACGTCACAGTTACAAATAGTAGCTAGCTAAAATTGCGCAACAATGAGTTTTTCGAAGATTTCAAAGAAAAGGAAAGTAGACAATGAATGTAGGGTGTTCCAGCAAGAGTGGACATCGAAATATTTCTTTATTGAGGTATCAGGGAAAGCTGTGTGCTTAGTGTGCAAAGAGAGCATTGCTGTCAGGGACTACAGACAATCATGGACTACAAAAGGAAAACCAGCCACGTCGCCGAGACCGACGTCTTGCGTCCGGACAGGYTAAACACATTCTTCGCACGCTTTGAGGATAACACAGTGCCACTGACGCGGCCCGCTACCAAAGACTGTGGGCTCTCCTTCTCCGTGGCTGACGTGAGTAAAACATTTAAATGTGTTAACCCTCGCAAGGCTGCCGGCCCAGACGGCATCCCAAGCTGCATCCTCAGAGCATGCACAGACCAGCTGGCTGGTGTGTTTACATGCATATTCAATCTCTCCCTATCCCAGTCTGCTGTCCCCACATGCTTCAAGATGGCCACCATTGTTCCTGTACCCAAGAAGGCAAAGGTAACTGAACTTAATGACAATCCCCCGTAGCACTCACCTCTGTCATCATGATGTGCTTTGAGAGACTAGACCCACTTCAATTTGCTTACCGCCCCCAATAGATCCACAAATGATGCAATTGCCATCACTCTGCACACTGCCCTATCCCATCTGGACAAGAAGAATACCTATGTAAGAATGCTGTTTATTGACTAACACCATAGTACCCTCCAAGCGCATCATTAAGCTCGAGGCCCTGGGTCTGAACCCTCGCCCTGTGCAACTGGGTAATGGACTTCCTGACGGGCCGCCCCCAGGTGGTGAAGGTAGGAAACATCACCTCCACTTAGCTGATCCTCAACACTGGGGCCCCACAAGGGTGTGTGCTCAGCCCACTCCTGTATTCCCTGTTCACCCATGACTGAGTGGCCAAGCACGCCTCCAACTCAATCATAAAGTTTGCAGATGACACGACAGTAGTAGGCTTGATTACCAACGATGACGAGACAGCCTACAGGGAGGAGGTGAGGGCTCTGGGAGTGTGGTGCCTGGAAAACAACCTCTCACTCAACATAACAAAGAAAGGAGATGATCGTGGACTTTAGGAAACAGCAGAGGGAGCACCACCCTATCCACATCGACAGACCACAGTGGAGAAGGTGGAAAGCTTCAAGTTCTTCGGCGTACACATCACTGACAAACTGAAATGGTCCCCCCACACAGACAGTGTGGTGAAGGCGCAACAGTGCCTCTTCAACCTCAAGGGCTAAGGAAATTTGGCTTGGCCCCTAAAACCCTTAAGGGCATGTACAGTTGAAGTCGGAAGTTTACATCACCTTAGCCAAATACATTTAAACTCGTTTTTCACAATTCCTGACATTTAATCCTAGTAGATATTCCCTGTCTTAGGTCAGGTAGAATCACCACTTTATTTTAAGAATGTGAAATGTCAGAATAAAAGTACCGAGAATGATTTATTTCAGCTTTTGTTTCTTTCATCACATTCCCAGTGGGTCAGAAGTTTACATACACTCAATTAGTATTTGGTATTATTGCCTTTCAATTTTTACTTGGGTCAAACGAGATTCCACAATAAGTTGAGTGATTTTGGCCCATTCCTCCTGACAGAGCTGGTGTAACTGAGTCAGGTTTGTAGGCATCCTTGCTCGCACACACTTTTTCAGTTTTACCCACAATTTTTCGATAAGATTGAGGTCAGGGCTTTGTGATGGCCATTCCAATACCTTGAATTGGTTGTCCTAAGCCATTTTGCCATAACTTTGGAAGTATGCTTGGGGTCATTGTCCATTTGGAAGACCCATTTGCAACCAAGCTTTAACTTCCTGACTGATGTCTTGAGATGTTGCTTCAATATATCCACATCATTTTTCAACCTCATGATGCCATCCATTTTGTGAAGTGCACCTAGTCCCTCCTGCAGCAAGCACCCCAAACAATGATGCTGCCCCCCTGTGCTTCACGGTTGGGATGGTGTTCTTCGGCTTGCAAGCTCCCCCTTTTTCCTCCAAACATGACGATGGTCATTATGGCCAAACAGTTCTATTTTGTTTCATCAGACCAGAGGACATTTCTCCAAAAAGTACGATCTTTGTCCCCATGTGCAGTTGCAAACCGTAGTCTGTCTTTTTATGGTGGCTTTGAAGCAGTGGCTTCTTCCTTGCTGAGTGGCCTTTCAGGTTATGTTGATATAGGACTCATTTAACTGTGGATATAGATACTTTTGTACCCGTTTCCTCCAGCATCTTTACAAGCTCCTTTGCTGTTGTTCTGGGATTGATTTGCACTTTTCGCATCAAAGTACGTTTATCTCTAGGAGACAGAACGTGTCTCCTTCCTGAGCGGTATTTCGGCTGCGTGGTCCCATGGTGTTTATAGTTGTGTACTATTGTTTGTACAGATGAACGTGGTACCTTCAGGCATTTGGAAATTGCTCCCAAGGATGAACCAGACTTGTTGAGGTCTACAATTTTTTTCTGAGGTCTTGGCTGATTTCTTTTGATTTTCCCATGATGTCAAGCAAATAGGCACTGAGTTTGAAGGTAGCCCTTGAAATACATCCACAGGTACACCTGCAATTGGCTCACATGATGTCAATAAGCCTATCAGAAGCTTCTAAAGCCATTCTAAAGCCAATTTTCCAAGCTGTTTAAAGGCACAGTCAACTTAGTGTATGTAAACTTCTGACCCACTGAATTGTGATACAGTGAATTATAGTGAAATAATCTGTCTGTAAACAATTGTTGGAAAAATTACTTGTGTCATGCAGAAAGTAGATGTCCTAACCGACTTGCCAAAACTATAGTTTGTTAACAAGAAATTTGTGGAGTGGTTGAAAAATGAGTTTTAATGACTCCAACCTAAGTGTATGTAAACTTCCAACTTCAACTTCACCTTAGTCTGTTCCACTCTGACATCGCTCGTATATATGTATATAGTCTTAATTCATTCCTACTTAGATTTGTGTGTATTGGGTATATGTTGTGTAAATTGTTAGATATTACTGAACTTTCGGAGCTAGAAGCACAAGCATTTCGCTACATCCGCAATAACATCTGCTAATCACGTGCATGTGACCAATAACATTTGATATGTACTGTTCAACAAAATTGCTAGACCACTGAGGGCGAATTCATTAAATAATGTTTAATTGACTCTGCAGCAATACTTTTCCCTGACAAGAAAGAGCTGTTTGAAAATGTTTCTCTGTAAAGACGACACAGTGACATGGTGTGTTAAGGTTGAAAGACAAGGTAAATGATTTCTCCTTGGCCCTGGTGAGAAACAGTGATGCACGTGACACGGCGCAGTTGTTGATATTCTTACGAGACATAACCCCAGACTTTGAAATTACAGAGGAGCTTGCTTCAGTGCAGTCAATGAAGAGCACAACCACAATATTTATTGGAGGAGGTTAATAAGTGTGTGTGGCAAAGCTGGGACTGAGTTTTCAAAAGTTATCGTGTGACCATAAATGGGTGCCCAAACTTGACAGGAAAAAACATTGGCCTTTTGAAAAGGATACAAGATCAAGTAGCTGAGCTGAACCCAAATCAGAAAATGATTTCCCTGCATTGCATTATTCATCAAGGAAGTGCTCTGTAAATGTGTTCTGAAAATGAGCCATGTTGTGGATACAGTCACTAAAGTGGTACACTTCATAAGTACAAAATCTTTAAACCACAGGCAGTTTATCTCACTGTTGGAAAAGGTCGGGTCGTGCAGATCTCCCCTACCACACAAACGTGAGATGGCTGAGTTTGGGGAAGGTGATTAAAAGGGTGTGGGACCTGAAGTCAGAGATTGCTGAGTTGTTGCAAATGAAAGGAAAATATGTGGATTTCCCTCAATGCAAAGATAAAGAATGGTTGGCTGATTTTGCCTTCACCGTGGACATCAGGCCTTCATGAATGAACTGAATTCCAAACTACAAAGGAAGGGCCAGATGTACAGTCTTGTCAAAGCCTTCAGGGAAAATTACTCCTCCTGACCCGCCAAGTAGAAACCACCACAATCTCACCCACGCTTCCGACACTACTACTCTGTTTCCTATCAGATGACCAGTGGGAGAAGTATACATCGCTGCTGCGTACTTTGAACGGTGAGTTCTCGTCGTTTTGAGGATTTCAAAGTGTTGGAAAATGACATGCTGTTGGTTTCCTCTCCTTTCACCTTCAATGTGGTTAACGCTCTCACTGAACTGCAACTTGAGCTTATCGATCTTCAGTCTGATGCAGTGATTGGAGAACTATTCAAAACAATGTCACTGACAAGGTTCTATGCATCTTTCGATGAACAAAACTTTCCAAAGATTAGGAGTCATGCTCAGAAGATGTTTGCACTGTTTAGGTCAACCTACGTATGTGAACAGACATTTTCAGTGATGAAATATAACAAGTCAAGGCACAGATCATCTCTTACTGACTCTCACCTCTCAGCAATCCTGAGCATAGCGACATCAGAATCAATACCTGACTTCACTGCTCTAGTCAATGCCCATCAGAGACTTCACTCCTCACACTGATTGAGAAGTTTAAATGTAATGTTGAGCTCTCTCTCTTGTGTTTTTGTGCATACCTTTTAACAAGAGTTCTGTCCGTGGTGCTGAATGCACAGTGTACTTTTCCCTCTGTGTAGTTCATTGAATGTTTAATAATGAAAATACCTACCAAAAGGAGAACATGGATGTGGTTTATTTCTGTGCATGTGAAAAAAGAAAAATAGGTAGGATATCTGGGCGTGATTTACAGTAGAGATATCTGTCAACACAGTCATACGCATGATGTATCAACCTATAATATGATTCTGGCCTGCCATGGCAAAATTATATTCTAATGTGGCCCTCCATAATTGCCCAGGCCTGCATTTGACTATGCTCAATGCATCTGGTGAATGGTGGTGACATACTGTAGGCCTACTTCAAGGTTGCGGTGGCTACAGAAAAAGTGTCCTTATCATTATAATAACTGTATGTCCTTTGTGAGAGATTTTCCTCATCCACATACAGTGGGGAGAACAAGTATTTGATACACTGCTGATTTTGCAGGTTTTCCTACTTACAAAGCATGTAGAGGTCTGTAATTTTTATCATAGGTACACTCGATACTGGTGAGAGGACGGAATCTTAAACAAAAATCCAGAAAATCACATTGTATGATTTTTAAGTAATTAATTTGCATTTTATTGCATGACATAGTAGTATTTGATCACTAACCAACGCATAGAAATTCCGGCTCTCACCAGACCTGTTAGTTTTTCTTTAAGAAGCCTCCGTTCTCCACTCATTACCTGTATTAACTGCACCTGTTTGAACCGTTACTGTATAAAAGACACCTGTCCACACACTCAATCAAACAGACTCCAACCTCTCCACAATGGCCAAGACAGAGAGCTGGTTAAGGACATCAGGGTAAAATTGTAACGCTGCACAAGCCGGTGATGGGCTAGCAGGACAATAGGCAAGCAGCTTGGTGAGCAAGGCAACAACTGTTGGGCATTATTAGAAAATGGAAGAAGTTGAAGATGACAGTCAATCACCTCCGGGTCTGGGCTCATGCAAGATCTCACCTCGTGGGGCATCATGATCATGAGGAAGGGAGGATCAGCCCAGAACTACACGGCAGACCTGGTCAATGACTTGAAGAGAGCTGGGACCACAGTCTCAAAGAAAACATTAGTAACACACTACGCCGTCATGGATTAAAATCCTGCAGCGCATGCAAGGTCCCGCTGCTCAAGCAGGCATGTCCAGGCCGTCTGAAGTTTGCCAATGACCATCTGGATGATCCAGAGGCAGGATGGGGAGAAGATCAATGTGGTCTGATAAGCAAAATAGAGCTTTTGGTCTAAACTCCACTCGCCCTGTTTGGAGGAAGAAGAAGGATGAGTAACAACCCAGAACACCATGCCCGACCAGTGAGCCATGGAGGGTGAGAAACATCATTCTCTGGGGATGCTTTTCTGCAAAGGGAAGACGTAACGGCACCGTATTGAGGGGAGGATGGATGGGCATGTATCGCGAGATCTTGGCAACAACCTCCTTCCCTCAGTAAGAGGATGAAGATGGGTTCGTGGACCTGGGTTCCAGCATGACAACGACCCGAAACATACAGCAGGGCAACTAAGGAGTGCTCCGGTAAGAAGCATCTCAAGGTCCTGGAGTGGCCTAGCCTAGTCTCCAGACCTGAAACCCATAGTAGAAAATCTTTTGGAGGGAGCTGAAAGTCCATATTGCCCAGCGACAGCCCCGAAACCTAAAGGATCTGGAGAAGGTCCTGTATGGGAGGGTGGGCCAAAAAACCCTGCTGCAGTGTGTGCAAACCTGGTCAAGAACTACAGGAAACATATTGATAGCTCCTTGTGAATTGCAAACCAAGGTTTCTGTACCAAATATGAAGTTCTGCTTTTCTGATGTATCAAATACTTATGTCATGCAATAAAATGCAAATTAATTACTTAAAAATCATACAATGTGATTTTCTGGATTTTTGTTTTAGATTCYGTCTCTCACAGTTGAAGTGTACCTATGATAAAAATTACAGACCTCTACATGCTTTGTAAGTAGTAAAACCTGCAAAATCGGCAGTGTATCAAATACTTGTTCTCCCCACTGTACTTACAGTATTTCAATACAGTCACTGACATCTGACCTGCGGTCTATGGGGCTTTAGTCTAAAATCATCTTTGAAAACGATAGGCAAATCTTATGGACATTCTCCAGGAAGCACACATATTTTATACATTCTTAATAAAAAAAATCTGTCAGGGCTTTGTGAGTATGTGTTGAGGTGGAGGAGTCAGAGGAGAACAGGCTTGTTTGGGCACCTGGGAGCCAGTGGTCCATGGACCTGCAGGTTAATCCTGGTCTACAGGTGAGCTCCTTCTCCACACACTAATGAGTAGCAATCTAGGTGTCTCCATGGCCTGGCGGCCAAGTGGTGGGGATGCTTGTGCTCTTGGCAGATAACAAGGATTTTAACACGCTTGGTGCTCAGCAATAACACTGCTCCTCCACGCTCTGAGACACTCTGATACGCAGTGCTACATCGACTCCCAGCCCCCGACACACCCAGAGGGATTGGCAGGGTTTCATCCCCATGCCATCATGCAACGCTGTGAAGCGCTCCCCGGGGGCCACTACCCACTCTACACCGCACTGATACAGGTGAGGTGGATTCCATTAAGACTAAAGAGATAAATGCACCGAGTGGCTCACCTCATTCTCCTCCTCCACCTCGTTCCTGATTGTGCACGGAGTTCCAGATGAAAAGAGAAGAGCATGTTCCTCTTAAGCCTCTCTGCTGGCTGGGTCTGAGTGCTGCCATGGGCACACCATTCATTGCTTTACAAGACCATTTGCTCCAAGAAAACACCAACATGCAATGGCACTGTGATAAGGCTTCTCCCCCTTTTACTTGTTCCCACAGCCCTGAAAAATCCAGAAGCTACACACATTACAAGTCTACTATACTGTATTGTATATGACCTGGGAATCTATGATGTGGTGTGTATAGGTTCACTTGTGAGCCAAGGGTTTGTCCACCTCTTGGACATATTATGTTATGCACTAAAGCCCTCTTCATACCTGGTGCTAACATGCATCCTGTGTCCGGATTGTGTCCACATTCTGATAGTGCCAACATTTTCAGACAGCTGCACACCACATTTACCACACGATTAACCACATGTTAATGCAAGGTGTAACCTGGACTCTCTGAACATGCACAACTCACCGCTGAAGTCAGAATCCATAGTATCCATGTAGATGTGCAAACTAAAGGAAGGTGTGTGGATGTTGTAGGCGACTCAATAAAGGAAACATAATTTGACCAACTCTATGATCTATTGAAAACTGCAACTTCATTTTGAAAGTCTCAATATATGACAATAACATACAGGTTGAATAATAGAAAATACAGTAAAATATATGATGATAAGGAGACCCTTCTGAAAAACACTTATTGATTTGTGTCTACTAAATTTGCTGGAAGATATACAAATGTAAAGATGATTAGAATGGTGGCATGATCTCATTTGTTTACTATGGAAAGCAAGTAACCCTATTCTATAGTCATGCATTTTTGCCATGCATTTTTACCCCCACCTGTCAATCAAATTCTGTAAGAACAATTCTACAAATTATGAGAGATGTGTCAAAAGAAAGTAGGAATAGAATGGGAGTCTCTCTTTTATATCTATAACAAAGCTTTGTTCCATTGCTATATACTTACAAAGAAAGCATGGTCGTAATCGTGCATACAAAGTGCATGCTGCTGTTGCTGGGAACAAATGTAGGCTACACAAAAACCAAAAGCTCTTACCTGTCCAATGAATCTCTCTTCTGAACGATTCCAAATCCGACAGGTTACACAGATTAGGTCAGGCACTTCATATCCTTGGTGATACTTTCAATAAATATCGTGTTATTGTGCCGAATAAACAATTCGTGGATACTGATGATGGAGGAAGGAAGGACAAGGGATGAGAGTGAATGAAGTTTTCGCGCCTCGCAGCTGCGGCGCGCATGAGTAACTGTCCTTGGTGCTGAAAAACACTCGGAGGAGCGCGCGGATTCCTTATCCCCTGGTTAAAAAGTCTACCCACCTTTTTACACACCTCTGGTACTAATTTAACATTATACTCACTTGAGTCCATTCAGATTACTAACCGCGCGTCCACACCTCATAACTCAGCTGTGCAACAGATCTTATTTGATAACAAATGAGACAAGTGTTATCAATGAGCCTGGTAGAAAGGATGAGTCGAGGAATGAAACATATCTGATCCCGGTTGCATGATCTGTTAAGGAGTCAACTCATTCCTTCACCATGCATAGTTTTACACTTTTAAAACGGTCACACGAGTCCATAGGATATCATGTGAACTGAACTGTCATATTGACAACCACAACAGAAGGCAACAGACCGAACGCCTGTGGATGATAGCGACCCCCGAATAGGTGTGTCTGTGGGCTATCAAGCCTGCACGTTGTGAACGACCACCCTGACAATCAATACAGATGCTATTGATTAATTTAAATCGGCGCAATAAGAAACGGGTCGTAGTCTTTCTCAAAAGTTTAGATTAGTTCTAACTGTTATCATGTATAGCCTAATAATAGCATATTACAAATTCATTGTGGTATTAGGCTAGTACTAATACAATAAGAATAATTAGAATACAGATGATGTTATCCTAGTAGCTTTTTGCATTCTGTTTTCGAGAGCTGTTGATTAGGATGCGCTGAGCATGTAAATGTGGAGAAGCTCAGGGAATCGTCTTGATTTTGTTTAACCGAACAAGCAAAACTCATAACAGCAGCTGTTCGGAGACTGCTTAGCTGCATCGTTAGATTTCTATTTACAGTCCACGCACAAGTTCTGACACGGGAGTGGAGACGAGGGAGAGCGCGAGGTGGCTCCCAGGTGGTAACCCTGCGCGCACGGGATATGGACTCTCGARATCACCAAATGATGTGTTGTGACCTCTAACCCTCTTCTGCCAAAAACCACATTCACACAGTCAGGGAGGGGCTATCGACTGGTTTTGTATGCGACGTCACCCATCTTCATACATCCACTGGAATAATATGAATTAAAATTGACAACATAGGGAAGGCCATATCTCCATGACCTCAAAGCTMTCAAATGTAGGCTAACCCATGTGGGTTTCACTATTAATTAAATCAGTTGTCAATGCAGTGTAGGCCTTATGCAGCTACTCTCCTAATTTGACTGTGGATAACTGGTGGAGTGCCAGATTAAACAATTGTGATTATATATAGCAGACATTCTGTATATGTCAGCCATGACAGTGTCGATCAATTACTCTTCAAATTGAAAATACAGATCTGTATGTGGTATAGGCTACAATTTCATTCGATTCATCAGACAGATAATGACTAAGACGAAAGGGTAAATCTGTGATACAAACATAAAAAAGCGATCACCCCGCCACTGCTTGGTAAACAGCATCACACATATCCCTATAGACCACAACGTGGATGCCCAGAGACCAGGGGATGACTACCTACTTGAGTTTAAAATGTAAATATCCCAGACTCCAACATCACGAAAATGACAATGATAATTCCCACGGGGGGACCAGGATGAATATGTATGAACTTTCCAATTTGTAAGTCGCTCTGGATAAGAGCGTCTGCTAAATGACTTAAATGTAAATGTAATAATAGTAAACCCTCCCTTAGTCATTGCTTTTAGTTGCCTCTGGCATATTTAACCTCTGAAATTGAACAAAATATTATAAATGAGTCTCAGATGTTTGGTGATTACATGCATGCTTAAAGCGCCAATCCATGTGGAAGCAAATCCACATTGATGCACCAAGTGATTGGAGCGGGACTGGACTCTGGATGGTTCTAAATGTGGCCCATAAAGGATGGAAAGCGAAGTGATTGAAACAAAGCCCAGTAATATAAAAGCGATGAGACTGATATTGAGAATTCACGGCACGGTTTCTTAATGATGACATTTTCTTGGGATGGAATTCAATTATTGATTCCAGAATTGCACACCGCACTTTAAGAAATGCTGTGCATTTTCTGCATGAAGGGATTTGACAGTGTGAATTTTGGTTTGACAATAAGACTATAGACTCCAGAATTTCCAGATGTTATTTTTTGTTCAATAGAGATACGTACATGTCATATACCTTTATGTGCACTAACTAATATAATAGGCACATTCATTTGGGGTTCAACACCTGAGGAAGTGGAAACTCAAAACACATGAACTAGATTGCTAACTCTAAATATAATACCCAATGCTAGTAGCCATGTATTTATCCAACAGTAAATGTATTGTCCTAAAAAACTTAGCAGTTGTAGGCTACTTGTCACACCCTGATCTGTTTCACCTGTCCTTGTGATTGTCTCCACCCTCTCCAGGTGTCGCTTATTTTCCCCAGTGTATTTATCCCAGTGTTTCCTGTCTCTCKGTGCCAGTTCGTCTTGTATGTTTCCAAGTCAACCAGCGGTTTTTCCCGTTCTCCTGCTTTTTGTATTCTCCTTTTTCTAGTCCTCCCAGTTTTGACCCTTGCCTGTTTCTGGACTTTGTACCCGCCTGCCTGACCATTCTGCCTGCCTTGACCACGAGCCTGTCTGCCACTCTGTACCTCCTGGATTCCGATCTGGTTTTGACCTTTTGCCTGTCCACGACCATTCTCTTGCCTACCCCTTTTGATTTATAAACATTGTAAGACCTCAACCATCTGCCTCCTGTGTCTGCATTTGGGTCTCGCCTTGTGCCTTGATACTACTACTACTACCCATGAGACCTATGTCCTCGCAATGGCCGGTGCACTGCTCCATATTTCAAAGCCATATCAAATATCTTGGTAAAAAAGTTGCTATTGAGATCAATAATGAGAGTTGAGAAATACAAATTATACCTACAGAGAGCTGAGACCCTCCTCTGTTCCACAGGGACAAGGGGACAAAGTTTCCAAAGCTGTGTCTTTCCCGCAATTTCATATGGACATGTTATATGTTCAGAACACATTTTTCTGTTGAGCGCATGGGGGAGAGTGGTTCGCTCATCACAGCAGCAGGCCCCAGGCACAGGGCAGACACTTTCAAGCAGGAATCCTGAAGAGATTGCACTTTACTGTTTGACCAAATCATGGTTTTAGCCGCCTAAAAAAAGTTGAGTGAGGTAACAATGTTTATAGGCACCCATTCCGTTTTTTGCTGATGCAGCTTTTGACTTTGAATGTGAAATCTCAGCTCAGCCCATCAGAAAACCGGTCCATCTTGGTAGGGGGGCTGGCAGTTTCCCACTGATCAGCCAAAGGCTCATTATAGATTAGTATGAGAGTAATTGCCCCAAAATATTTACAAAAATATCTTAACAGGACCATGGGCAAATTTCGAAGTTGCTCCAAAAGTCGAATTTTGACGTGTTTTTGTTACTGCTCTGTATTTTTCCAAATTTAGAAATGAAAGGTTAAGTATAGGCACTCATTCTGAATGGTTAAGGTAAGGGATACGGTTTGGGATAGGGTTAAAACGAAAGATAAAAAACCAGTGTCCACAACTGGGATCAAACACACAACCTTCTCTCGAGTCAAGGGTTATGGTTTGGGATAGGTTTAACCCCCCCCCCCTCCACAACTGAGATGTAACACAAACTTCTGATCCAGAGTCATGGGATTACTAAAGCCTACTTGATGGTAGTGCTCACTGTTAGCCCTAGTGGCTGGTTTTGAAGACATTTCCCGATGTTCTCAGGACATGGATAGACATCCAATTTCTACTTCAATCTTGAACACTTGGCTGTAATGTGACAACTGATTCTCTGTTAATGAGACAATCAATAGTGATGATTGGCCAAGAATGTCTGCATCAGATTAAGTGTTTTAAAGAAATTAACAACAGTATTTATTTATGGCTGTGTAAAAGCTCTATTAAATGCTCTGAGGAAGTTAGGCATGCTTTCCACACAAAGCCGATATAACTAGCAGTAAACTTCCAAGACATTAGTCCCTCACCACAGACTCAGAGGGTCCTATAGACTAATGTTAAAGTGAATGTTCCAATTTCATATAATCATTAGAGTGGAAAAGGGTTTTAAGATAAGCCTTAACAGCTAATTAACTTCAGCAATTTAATTGTTAAGTTGAAATCCCACTCAATACAGAAGGCTTACTCTACATATCATAAAGGCTAAAGGGCCAAGTTTTTCCCCATAGTCACCTTAGGTCTGGCCAATTCCTGATGTGCTGACGTGTAGCACTTTGCTGCCTCTTCCCTCAGACAGAGAATGACCTGAGAAGCACTGACCATATGGAGCTGTGAATGTAGACTTCCAAATATGGCTATGAACAGAGGCACTGGGATAATAGCTGCTAATAACTGCTCTTCACACACAGATTGTGCATATTGATTTCCTCCTCTGTCCTAAACATCTATTCCTTCAAGAGATTGCTAAGACACATTTTTCCTTCACAAAGGGGTTGCATGGCGGTGCAAGTTATATCGCGGATATATTATACCATTAGAGATGCCATTTATTCATACTCCCTCTTTTATTCAGTCTTTTGAAATCTATTCACCAAGCCCATCTCTGAGCCTCCTTATAAAAAAAGAGAGGAAATGGTAGTCAATACAGGCCTCCAAGAAATTACAGAAAAGTATGAATGGTCATGAAAGCTGGTTGTATAAAAGAAAGTGTTAAGTTAATAGGTGCTTTGGGTCCATCTGTAATTTCCTCATATAATACCCCTCAATACTTATGTGAGGCAAGGTCTTCTTCAGAAAAGAGACAATGATAGAGACTTTCATCAATGAAAAAGCCACAAAGTCTGACATGGTGAGGTTGGACCCAGGTGCAGATAAGAGACCAGACAAGGAATCAGTGGTTAAGGATAAACATAATACTTTACTAGAAACAGTAGGCGCAGGATCACAGTACACTTGAAAAAACAACAACCACTAAGTCTCAAACTCACTCAGGAAACAAACACACACGGTAAACAATTCAAGCTTCTGCAAAGAGAAATAGAAAACACACCTCTTTTAAAGTGAAAATCATAATGAGTAATGGAACACACCTGAGTGTCATAATTGTCTCTAGGGTGGTCTCTCTGCCGCCTTCTGGTGACAGGTGGAACCATGACACAGAGGATGAGTTTTCAGAGCTGTAGCGTGAGCAATAGGGATAGAAGAATATAATTTCACTGTCTGAATACTACAGGTATACAAACATAACATGCATACAGTATTGATTGTCTGTATAGATACAGAAAAAAAGAAAATTGCATATGATCTTTTATTGCAGACAGAAAAACACCCATGGCATTGTACATTATCTCCATCACTCAAATCCCAAGACGAGAGACCCAACAGAATAACATGTGACAACAGCAAATGGAGTGAGCCCAATGTCTAGATCATAGGATTATCATGCTATAAAGGAAGTTGTTATATCTAAAATAAGGGAAGAACTCAGTATATCCCTGATTCAAGTCAAAAAGTAAAGATTATATTGGTACACATGACAGACCAGAGTAGTTGAACAAGTTTCTACACCGGAAACACCTAGGCCAAAGGAATAGAACAGATCATCTGAAAGGTGAAGACTTCAAATATGTTCTATTGATTGGCTATATGCTTAAACTATAAGTCTTACAGATGAATACAAAATACTGTTTTAGACTGTTTCCATCTCATAGTTGCATTGTAAATCCTAGCCCTTGATGACTTTGAGTCTGAACTGACTTTCACCTAAAGCCCCTCTTACAGTTCTATGGATTAGTCTTCAACACTCCGTTTAAGCCTTGCTTTTCCCAGGCTTTTAACCCCATTTCAAATTGAGGGCAACAGCAAAATAACCTTGTTAGGCTGTTATTCATGTCAAAATGAATAAGGCAGATATTGCTTTAGATACCCTATTGTACAATACTTGCTCTGGATTTTTCTGGTCACTACGTTATGTGAAAAGTCATCATAAGAGTGTTCAGAAAATATTGTAACCAAAGCAAGTAGGTAGCATCTCAATTGTTATGATATGTAGGTTGATAAAATTACAAATCCTTCACAACTAAATGCATACAATTCTTTCATATAATGGTTGTTCAACTTAATCCAGTGGTCACCAACCTTTGAGTCAAGATCACTTTCGCAGTCAAAAAGCAAGCAGCAATCTACCGCTCAGATTTCTTTTTAAACATGACTTAAAAAATGTAACGTTAACCTAATAAAAACAGTTCTGTAGGAATGAGGTTTGTGCAGTAGGCCTAATACAGTGAACTGCCAATATTGTTCTTCTCAGACCATATAGTGGCTTGCGAAAGTATTCACCCCCCTTGGCATTTTTTCTATTTTGTTGCCTTACAACCTGGAATTAAAATAGATTTTTGGGGGGGTTTGTATCATTTGATTTACACAACATGCCTACTACTTTGAAGATKCAAAATACAAGAAATAAAAAAACAAGAAATAAGATAAGAAACCAGAAAACATGAGCGTGCATAACTACCCATCCAAGACATTTAAATGTTTCCCCTTAAACCACTCGAATGTTGCTTTAGCAGTAGGCTTAGGGTCATTGTCCTGCTGGAAGGTGAACCTCCATCCCAGTCTCAAATCTCTGGAAGAGTGAAACAGGTTTCCCTCAAGAATTTCCCTGTATTTAGCGCCATCCGTCATTCCTTCAATTCTGACCAGTTTCCCAGTCCCTGCCGATGAAAAACATCCCCACAGCATGATGCTGCCACCACCATGCTTCACTTTGGGGATGGTGTTCTCGGGGTGATGAGAGGTGTTGGGTTTGTGCCAGACATAGCGTTTTCCTTGATGGCCAAAAAGCTACATTTTAGTCTCATCTGACCAGAGTACCTTCTTCCATATGTTTGGGGAGTCTCCCACATGCCTTTTGGCGAACACCAAAGTGTTTTCTTTTTTTTCTTCTTTAAGCAATGGCTTTTTTCTGGCCACTCTTCCATTAAGCCCGGCTCTGTGGAGTGCACGGCTTAAAGTGGACATATACTCCCATCTCCGATGTGGAGCTTTGCAGCTCCTACAGGGTTATTTTTGGTCTCTTTGTTGCCTCCCTCATTAAAGCCCTCCTTGCCTGGTCCGTGAGTTTTGGTGGGCGGCCCTCTCTTGGCAGGTTTGTTGTGGTGCCATATTCTTTCCATKTTTTAATAATGGGTTTAATAGTGCTCTGTGGGATGTTCAAAGTTTCGGATATTTTTTTATAACCCAACCCTGATCTGTACTTCTCCACAACTTTGTCCCTGACCTGTTTGGAGAGCTCCTTGGTCTTCGTGGCGCCGCTTGCTTGGTGGTGCGCCTTGCTTAGTGGTGTTGCAGACTCTGGGGCCTTTCAGAACAGTTGTATATATACTGAGATTATGTGACAGATCATGTGATACTTAAATAAAGTCCACCTGTGTGCAATCTAACTAATTATGTGACTTCTGAAGGTAATTGGTTGCACCAGATCTTATTTAGGGGCTTCATAGCAAAGGGGGTGAATACATATGCACGCACCACTTATCTTTTTTTTCTTCTTCTTTTTTAAACAAGTTATTTTTTTCATTTAATTTCACCAATTTGGAATATTTTGTATATGTCCATTACATGAAATCGGGAAACGGGAAAACATCTTCCGCCTGATGGCAAAAGTCGAGTCACACTGCATCTGCCTCATGCACAAACTCATGTTGTTCCTATGACCAGAGAAAGTTAAATATTCCTTGATATTAAAATAGACATGATGAGATGCAAATAATAATAAAAACACAGAGCTATTGATACACTTGGCTACTCATTCATTCACTCATTCAGCCTCATTGAGAATGGAAGCAGGGAGAAGCGTGTTTTATGTTTTGTAATAGCGTTGAATAAAAACAGTGTTGACAGTGCTGAATACAAACTTGGACATGAACTCACTCATAAAAGCATCAGCTATTTGCTGTATTATTTGACAGTCTCTCTATGGTCATTGTTTTAAATTATATGAAATCTCATATAGGCTAGTATAAAACGTTACTGTGGCCGGGGTCCTGGAAGCTGTATGCACATGATTTGAGCTATCCGATTGGTCAGTCAGTAGGCACACTTSATTTAGCCACAGATCTCACGGTCCACAGGGTAGGCGGAGTTAGTCTTTTCAGACAAATGAAATGGTTAAAAATGGGAACACTTCTCCTCCCCGGTGCACAGGGCTTCTGAATCAAGTGCACCTACAGTACCACCAACAGCACAACACAAATAATAAAAAAGGAGAGGCAGCCTATGTCATAGCCTTTATCGTTGGCTTTTCAGTTAGGTGATCGACTAGGAATGCATCGATCGACCGGTTGGTGACCACTGTCTTAAACTATACTGTATTCGATTATATACAGTATATTCAATTATATATATATAAACAAATTATCTTAAATAAAATGTGTGCCTACTATGATGGGAGATGATTAAACATATTGGACACAATGTTACTAATTTAAATACTTCAATCAAAAGAAATATTGACTTTCATAAGTCCCACAAGTATATTGCAACAATATTTTTGTCCACTCAAAGAGTGTATCACTTTCTACTGGTGAATCTATCATGTCCTACAACAGTTCTGTTTAATGTTGATCAACCAATCTTTGTTTTGTCATTATCCCTCACAGACATTACAGTTTAACATACAGGAAAGTTCAAAAGGTCCAGAAATAGATGGCATGTCTGTCATGATAAATAGTATGGCTACAGATCCACCAACAAGTTGACATAAAAGACAAGATTAGCTGAAGAAATATCGCTCCCACCTTAAAAGGATCAAACCCGAGGAGTTTGCTCCATCCATCCTCTTCTACTCCTCTCCATCCCCTACGGGCTCCCTCTCCTCAGCTACAGCCTCTACTGGGGCTTCCCTGGCTTCTTCCTTCACTGTGGGGCCTTCCTCCTCCCTCCCCAACTCTATCTCCAGCTCCTCCACCATCTCTTCCACCAAGTCCAGTTCCTCAAAGGAGGAGCCGCTGCCCACTGACTCGCTGGAGCCCCTGTCCCCGTGCCCCTTTTCACTTGACTCCCTGTGCTCTCCACCCTGCCCCTGTTCGACCCCGTCCCCCTGGTCCCTGTGCGGCAGAGAGGAGGCGGAGGACGGGGCCAGAGACGTCTCTGTGCTCTTTGACTGCGCCTGGCTGCTCAGCTTGCTGCTGACATCACTGTGGGACTCTGCACCTGCAACCACAGGAAGAGAGGTGTTAGGTAAAACAGCGAATAGATGTCAGTTCAAAACTAACCATCTACAGAGCCAGAACGTCATGAACAAATGTGTAAGGGCTGTATTCAATCTGTATAGCTGAAGCATTACAGATTGCATGATAGAAATGTAAAGGTAATTTCCAATTAACCCATACAGTGAACGCAGTCTCCGCTAACACGTGAACATTGCCTATAAATTTCAATCACACTGGAATGCTGAACTTCCGTGATACGGATTGAATAGGGCCCTAAGTCCACACTCATTAACTGTTGTGTTTTGTGTCTTCCTACTTATTGTAATTGAAGACAAGTACACAAGAGCAACAAAGAGACAAAGAGTAAAAGAGAGAGTGAGAAAAGCTAGAGAGGGTAAATGTTAAGGAGAAAGTGAGAGCAGACAGAGGCACAGAGTTGGCATCCTGACAAGGTACTCTCCTTAATCTATCTGGTTGGGATCTTTCCAGCTTCAAACTCATGAATTACTTCAACAACTTCACAAAAAGGGAAACAGACAAAAGATACAATTTGGGTAAGCAAGCTACAGTACAAGTACAAACTTTACCCTGTAAATTGAGACAAGCTGACTACATATATTCCCACATCACTCAACAGCTCATATAGGAGTTGACTAGCTCCATTACACACAGAGACTTCATTGGTGTCAATGCCAGATCTGCCATTGTTGTCATTTTTAAAAGAGGCTGAGAAAATTGAGCCAGTTTGAACGTGGGCAGCAACAAACGACAATAACATTGTTCTCACTCACATCCTTCCAGTTGGATAGTTTTTTAAACTAATGAGTATATGCAAGACCGCATTACAGATTTCACCTCCTAAGAAGACTAGAGGATCTTAGTGGGTGGGGGAATATTTGATATGCTGCCGTGCTTCTGTACTCTACCCCTGTTCTGTGCATGGATACTGTGTGTGTGTGTGCATGCGTGAACACGTGTGTGTGTGTGTGTGTGCGTGCGTGCGTGCGTGCGTGCGTGTGTGCGTGTGTGTGTGTGTGTGCATGCGTGTTGGGCCAGTTCCTTTATTCATAAACCCAGTCACTGAGATGTACTCCTCTTCTGGAATTTAAGGTGAGTAACTCATAGTAATAGGTTATTCTGTATGGGTCATTACAGAAAATTCTACTCCTCTCCCGAATCCTATTAAGCAATGATGAGACTGATATTATTGGTCATAAAGACAAGGCCCCATGTCGTGGAAAATTGCAAGATTATGTTATAGTGCGTGTAAGATTATATTATAATCTTTGTATTGCATTAGAATGGTTGTTTTATTCGACAGAATAGAGTATTCTGTCGACTATTGTGTGTGTGTGTTCCACTGAGGATGGGGCTCTATGATATAGCACTGACAGAGGAGATTTACGATGTCTTTGGGTAATAAAGCCTAAAGAGCATTCCAGATAGTAAAGGTAATGTTTTTGTGCTATACCGTACCAGGGTGAGACGGGTTCCAGTTTGGAGTAGGAGGGGGCAAGACACTGGTTTTTACAATGAGAACTGTTGACACAGCAGTAACTGTCTGCTATGTTTTATAGATATCTTTCATACAAATCTTAACCTTTGTGAACTGTTCCTAAGATCTGTGATTCGTCATGTAAGTTGAGAGGGGTGTATCTTGGCTRTAGAATATCTTTGTATTCTTCTGTAGGGACTCTCAAAATTCATTATAGATAGTGAATTGTTGAAAGTCAAAGGCTAAAGCTTAAAGCTCATTAAAGATGAAGTTTAAGTATAACTCTGACTGGTGTGTAGTTTGTAACTCTCCTCATTTGGTAATACAGGAAAATGCCATCACACCCATTCCTACACAGCAATATAAGTCAGTCACATGATATATAATGATAGCATCCTGCTTGGTTGCTCATTTAGTATTTCTCCAACTCACTCCTTTACCAGAGGAAATAAACAATATGTGCACTCATCACCAGGATGSACTATTAACGTAATGCTTCAGAGTAATTAACGCGGAGCCTGATTAGTCTATGATTGCTAGTCCTTTCTGATGGAGGAATATCCACCAGTGTCTTATCATAATATCCTCCTCAGCTTGTCATGATCCAAGACATATTGGATTGGAGTGGTTTGTGTGAATGTGTGCATTTGCGTGTGTGCGCATGTGTGTAGTTATAACGGCCCTGGAATGAAGATGAATGAATAATCTTAATCTCTTTCATGGAGAGAAGCTAGCATGACCTCTGCCATCTCCCTGTCTGTATCGTTTTGGGACCGGAGAAATTAATTCCTGCCTATTGTGACTGCAATTAGCACTGTCATCTCAATTAGGCCCCAGCTCTGTGGTCATTGTGCAGAAATGGACAGGCTGAAAATAGGCACACAAATGAGACCTTTTCAGCATTGATTAATGTAAGAAAGAGACAAAGAAAGCAGTCTACAGGACACCAGTCAGTCACCTCTATCATGTGATCTCATTATGTAAACCCATGAATCCAAAGCATGTGCATCGTCCTATTGTGACAGGTGTGTGATGTAGGAGATCATTCCAGGTTATATATAGGCTACTGCTTTCACATTGGATTTACATATTTAGCCTGTAAAAAAGTGGGCAATGTTTATATGATCCTCTTACAACAGGCCCATTTTTACCACATTCTTGCCAGCATACACCTTTATACCTCCTGTTTGCAAGCCGGAGACGAGTGGTAGTAGTGGTGTGCAGATGTGGGTGGGCTCTATTTTAATAAATCCATTGAGAATATACACCACCATCAAATCAGTTAGTTATTTGTTTAGGCAGATCCTAAGAAACATAAGCCTAATAAAATGTATTTTCAAAAGAATAGCATATATTTTTGTTTAATTAGGTCTATGTTAAGGGTCTGTGCTGCCATGGAGTTTAGAGTATAGTGCGTGCCAATGCCGCCTCAGCATTATGGCTGCCTTTCATACTAAGCCATAGGCAGAACTTAACAGAACTTAACCTAAATGATTACTAAGTCGTTAGGCGGACATAAAAATGTCAGCTTTGATATCGGCGATACCTTTCAGATGTAAGGAAAAGGCGGGAAAAAGTTAGCGGTATGGTAAAGTTGGCGGAAAAACGTCTTGGTATGAAAGGAATAGTCACCTACATTGATGAACCAGCAAAAACTTCCACTTCCGGCGCCGACAGAGTTGGCCGCCTCGCTTGGCGTTTCTAGGAAACTATGCAGTATTTTGTTTTTTTACGTGTTATTTCTTACATTGGTACCCCAGGTATTCTTAGGTTTYATTACATACAGTCGGGAGGAACTACTGAATATAAGAGCAACGTCAACTCACCATCATTACGACCAGGAATATGACTTTCCCGAAGCGGATCCTGTGTTTTGCCTTCCACCCAGGACAATGGATCTGATCCCAGCCGGCGAACCTAAACAACGTCGCCGTAAAAGGSGCAAACGAAGCGTCCTTCTGGTCAGGCTCCGGAGACGGGCACATCGCGCACCACTCCCTAGCATACTACTCGCCAATGTCCAGTCTCTTGACAACAAGGTTGATGAAATCCGAGCAWGGGTTGMCTTCCAGARAGACATCAGAGACTGTAACGTTCTTTGCTTCACGGAAACATGGCTCACTCGAGAGACGCTATCGGAGTCGGTGYAGMCAGCTGGTTTCTTCACGCATYGCRCYGATAGAAACAAGCATCTTTCTGGTAAGAAGAGGGGCGGGGGGGTATGCCTTATGATTAACGAGACGTGGTGTGATCATAACAACATACAGGAACTCAAGTCGTTCTGCTCACCTGACTTAGAATTCCTCACAATCAAATGTCGACCGCATTATCTACCAAGGGAATTCTCTTCGATTATAATCACAGCCATATATATTCCCCCCCAAGCAGACACATCGATGGCCCTGAACGAACTTTATTTGACTCTATGTAAACTGGAAACCACATATCCTGAGGCTGCTAGGGGGCAGAATTTTTATGTTTGGAAAAATAACGTTCCCATTGTAAGCTGCCTATTTCTCAGGTGCAGATGCTAGAATATGCATATAATTGACAGAGTAAGATAGAAAACACTCTAAAGTTTCCAAAACTGTCAAAATATTGTCTGTGAGTATAACAGAACTGATTTTGCAGGCGAAAACCTGAGGAAATCCAACCCAGAAGTGACTTCTATTTTGAAAGATCACTGTTCCATTGCCTGCCTTTCGTCCATTTAAAGCAGGGGTGTCAAACATACGGCCCGCGGGCCGGAACCGGCCCCCAAGGAGGTTCGATCAGGCCCGCAGGATAATTTGAAAGTGGAAAAAATGCATAAAAGACATGGAATTAATATTTTTTATTCGCTGCAATTCATGGATTATCCGCTAAGGGGCGCACTCTTTCCATCAGAGTAGAAGACAAGCTGCATCACTGAGACAGACTGAAAACAGCAGACGGTATCAATGCGCCATCTGCTGCTTGTTACGACGTTGTTAATACCTTGGTCTCTACCTCTCCGCTACACCCTCATTAGCCAAAATGCGTGTATCCAAACGGAGAAAAGTAGATAAGGAGTGTAGAATTTTCAAAGAAAAATGGACCACGTCCTATTTATTTACAGAGATGCACGAAAACCTTCGTGCTTGGTGTGTTTGCAACAAGTTTCGGTATTGAAGGAATATAATATTCGACGCCACTACGAGACTCATCACAGCGAAAAATATGACGGCTTGCAAGGACACTGAGAAGAGATAAGAATTAACGAATTGCTGGCGGGTCCTTTCTTTAAAAGTCTCATTTAATCTTAAAGTGCATTACTATATTTTTCAGTACCAATTAAAGTTTTGTGCCTTTGTACAATCAGTGGGATCAGTTGCAATGCATATTTGTGAATGATAAAAGTAAATTGCACATTTGTCTAAGGAAATATGAGGTGTTTCATGAAATGTTTTTGAAAAGGATAGTTCATTAAATTTCAATATTTTCCTAATGTTCTTGTGCTTCTTTACACCAAAACAAAGAAAGACATGATATTTTGGTTATTTATAGCAGAGTATGGTATAATTTTAATGGTCCGGCCCACTTGACATCTCCCTAGGCCGTATGTGGCCCACGATGCGAAATGAGTTTGACACCCCTGATTTAAAGGGATATCAACCAAATTCCCTTTCCGTGGCTTCCTCAGGGTGTGAACAGTCTTTAGACATAGTTTCAAGCTTTTATTTGAAAAATGAGTGACATTTATCAAAACGCGAATTGGCGCTCTGAATTCAGCGGTTGTTTACGAAAATGATCCCGCTAAAAGGGATCCGTGTGTCAAGAAGTTAACAAGGCTAATCTGAAAACAAGACTCCTAAATTCTATCACATATCGATTGCGCAACCAGGGCTGGTAAAACCCTGGATCATTGTTATTCTAACCAGGATGTCGCATATAAGGCCCTCCCCCGCCCTCCTTTCGAAAAGCTGACCACGACTCCATTTTGTTGCTTCCAGCCTACAAAACAGAAACTAAAACAAGAAGCTCCCGCAGTCAGGTCTGTTCAACGCTGGTCCGACCAATCTGATTCCATGCTTCAAGACTGCTTCGATCACGTGGATTGGGATCTGTTCCGCATTGCGTCCAACAACAACATTGACGAATACGCTGATTCGGTGAGCGAGTTCATTAGAAAGTGCATCGGCGATGTCGTACCCACAACAACTATTAAAACATTCCCAAACCAGAAACCGTGGATAGATGGCAGCATTCGCGCGAAATTGAATGCGCGAACCACTGCTTTTAACCAGGGCAAGGTGACCGGAAACATGACCAAATACAAACAGTGTAGCTATTCCCTCCGCAAGGCAATCAAACAAGCTAAGCATCAGTATGAGACAAAGTAGAGTTGCAATTCAACGGCTCAGACACAAGAGGTATTGGCAGGGTCTACAGTCAATCACGGATTACAAAAAGAAAACCAGCCCGGCGCGGACCAGGATGTCTTGCTCCCAGACAGACTAAATAACTTCTTTGCTCGCTTTGAGGACTATACAGTGCCATGACACGGACCGCTACCAAAACCTGCGGACTCTCCTTCATTGCAGCCGACGTGAGTAAAACATAAACGTGTTAACCCTCGCAAGGCTGCAGGCCCAGAAGGCATCCCCAGCCGCGTCCTCAGAGCATGTGCAGACCAGCTGGCTGGTGTGTTTACGGACATATTCAATCAATCCTTATCTCAGTCTGCTGTTCCCACATGCTTCAAGAGGGCCACCATTGTTCCTGTTCCCAAGAAAGCTAAGGTAACTGAGCTAAACGAACCGCCCCGTAGCACTCACTTCCGTCATCATGAAGTGCTGAGAGACTAGTCAAGGACCATATCACCTCCACTCTACCTGACACCCTAGACCCACTCCAATTTGCTTACCGCCCCAATAGGTCCACAGACAACGCAATCGCAACCAACTGCACACTGCCCTAACTGATCTGGACAAGAGAAGAAACCTATGTGAGAATGCTGTTCATCGACTACAGATCAGCATTTAACACCATAGTACCCTCCAAACTCGTCATCAAGCTCGAGACCCTGGGTCTCACCCCGCCCTGTGCAACTGGGTACTGGACTTCCTGACGGCCGCCCCCCAGGTGGTGAGGGTAGGTAACAACATCTCCACCCCGCTGATCCTCAACACTGGGCCACACAAGGGTGCGTTCTGAGCCCTCTCCTGTACTCCCTGTTCACCCACGACTGCGTGGCCATGCCGCGCCTCCAACTCAATCATCAAGTTTGCGGACGACACTACAGTGGTAGACTTGATTACCAACAACGACGAGACGGCCTACAGGGAGGAGGTGAGGGCCCTTGGAGTGTGGTGTCAGGAAAATAACCTCACACTCAACGTCAACAAAACAAAGGAGATGATTGTGGACTTCAGGAAACAGCAGAGGGAGCACCCCCCTATCCACATCGACGGGACAGTAGTGGAGAGGGTAGTAAGTTTTAAGTTCCTCGGCGTACACATCACGGACAAACTGAATTGGTCCACCCACACAGACAGCGTTGTGAAGAAGGCGCACAGCGCCTCTTCAACCTCAGGAGGCTGAAGAAATTTGGCTTGTCACCAAAAACACTCAAACTTTTACAGATGCACAATCGAGTGCATCTGTCGGGCTGTATCACCGCCTGGTACGGCAACTGCTCCGCCCACAACCGTAACTCTCCAGAGGGTAGTGAGGTCTGCACAACGCATCACTGGGGGCAAACTACCTGCCCTCCAGGACACCTACACCACCCGATGTCACAGGAAGGCCATAAAGATCATCAAGACAAACACCACCCGAGCCACTGCCTGTTCACCCCGCTATCATCCAGAAGGCGAGGTCAGTACAGGTGCATCAAAGCAGGGACCGAGAGACTGAAAAACAGCTTCTATCTCAAGGCCATCAGACTGTTAAACAGCCACCACTAACATCGAGTGGCTGCTGCCAACATACTGACTCAACTCCAGCTCACTTTAATAATGGAAATTGATAAAAAAATGTATCACTAGCCACTTTAAACAATGCCACTTAATATAATGTATATGTATATACTGTGTATAAGGTAGTAGTTGTGGAATTGTTAGGTTAGATTACTCGTTGGWTATTACGGCATCATCGGAACTAGAAGCACAAGCATTTCGCTACACTCGCATTAACATCTGCTAACCATGTGTATGTGACAAATACATTTTGATTTGATTTGATTTGAAAAAGTTCTCTCTTGTATGGAATAATTTTCCAACAGCCTTGGAGAGGTTAATTCATTAAGGAACAATGGAGGATTCATCTCCTGTCAGTGTCCCAGGAGGGTAACAGGACACTCTGGTCCAGCCTCTCATCTCCCCTGCTGGGTTCACACCCCAAACAAACCCCATCTACACATCACACTGAGTTATGGACCATCTTATCACAGGGGACCACAGTGCAATAAACACACATGGTCTCTGAGCCCCTCACACAAGTCCCACATCCTTCAGATCTGTCCATCTCTTACCAAGCTCATTATCAGGTCCAGTGTATCTGAGCCTGTCTGTAATATGCAGAGAGACCGTTTCTATATGAGAGGTGTTCTGACTCTGGGGTTCTTTACGACATTAATAAGCTGACAAACATCCCATTTACCAGCCAGCAAGTCCATACACAGCAAACCCATCATTTCTAAAAAGGGCATATTGGGCTGTGATATTCATTATGCCTGAGTTTTTCTATGAAAGGGGTAATCCTAAACCTTCTCAATGAGAGGGAGAAGATGAGGATCAGTGGGTCCATGGAGGTATTATATATGTGTTGTACAGGTAGAGTGGTTATGTTCTACCAGTTGCTGAACTAAGAAATAATTGGTCTATTTAGTATACCCCCCAGGAAGACACTTCTGACAAAACATGACTACGTTCACCCGCAAACACCTGGTAATAAGTAATGACAAAGCTCTCAAATTGAAGCAGACCATGCTTTGGAAAGTGTTTTAGATAACATTTGCCTATATTAGTTGCTAAATTGGGCCAACTGTGATTATTAGCTATAGAATCAAGGTCTTGTTCTTAAAATGGTTTCAGATCGAAGAGAGGAAAAGAGATGAGAAGAGAGGAGAGGAAACAAGAGGAGAGGAGTGTTTAAAAGAGTAACTATCATGATTCTGGCCGCCATTTTGACAGTTTTCTAGCTCTTTTTGCCCCTAGCGGTTCAACTCTACCATTGAAATCGTGATGTAGAGGCACTTTGAGAAGGTGCCTCTATGTCCTCTCAAGGGAGGGGTTCGGCATGAAATACACTCCCTTCTAGATGTGCTGGTTAGTACCACCTCCAAGCTTACTATAAAAGCAGGTGACAGCACRCCTTATTTGGCAATGGTCTTGGTAAGTGGAGTTTGTCAATATGTGACAGACCGGCTCAAATTGGTCTTATGTAGCAAAATGCGAAATTAATTCTGTTTTGAAAGTTGATAAACTTGTAAACTCACTTTTGAGAAAATGGCCTTTGAATAGTTTGATACCTAGTGAAGAGTTCTTCTTTGTCTACACCCATTCAGCATCGTTCACATCCTCTTAAACGTCAGACCCACCCATCTCGTTTCGCTCTTGGAGCGTTCAGAGCGCACACTTGACGCTCTGGCCGATGATTTGTTTACCTCTGGATAACATGAAAACAGCCTAACCAGCTCTGTTGGCAACAATTTCATTACGCTTTTTTGCCAACATTTACTGACACCAGCCATATTCAATGAGTGTTGTGTGTTTGTAAATTCATCAGTTATTCTTCGCTCTGGCACACTCAGACTGAATTTACGAACGCACCCGAAATGGTTACTTGTATAGTGGAGTCTTTTGTTAAGACTAAAAAATGTACCTAGCTAGGTAAACAACGTGTAAGATCACATACGTCACGCAACGTTAGCTAGCAAGCCAGCCAGCTAATGTTAGCTAGTTAAACAACAATGAAGATAGTGCCAAATCATGTCGTTACTAACCTGCATGAATCTGCTGGGAGCTAACCAACCAGGTTCAATGTTAGCTAGCTAACATTAGGCTCTAACTAGCCAAGCAAACGGCTCCGGGATACGAATAATAACATCATACATGTAACGTTAGCTAGGGAGCCAGCCAGATAAAGTTAGCTAGCTAACAGTACACTTTAGCTTAAGACATGTAGCTAGCTAGCTAGGTAAACAATGAACCTAGCTCGGTAAACAACGTGTAAGATCATACAAGTCATGTAACGTTAACTAGTTAAACAACAATGAACATTGTGCCAACTCAAGACGTTACTACGCCTCGCATGAATCTGCTGGTAGTGGTAGCTAACCAACCGGGTCCATTGTTAGCTAGCTAACATTAGGCTCTAACTAGTCAAGCAAACGGCTCTGAGATACGAATAATAACATCATACACGTAACACTAGATAGCGAGCCAGTCAGCTAACGTCAGCTAGCTAGCTAACAGTACGCTTTAGCTTGAAATGAAACCACTTTGTCAAAATTAGAAATATGTTACATCTGAAAACGTAGCTAGCTAGACTATCTTACCCGTATACATCATCATGCACCATGGTTGCCCTTAGTTTGAAGATGTAATCCGTAGACAGGTGTTTTCGCCATCTCTTTAGCTATCATACTATAATTCCACTGATTTCAAAACTTGATCCTCCAGAAAGTGGAGATCAACATGTATGCAGCTCCACGACACGATACATATTTTTTTTTCACAGACTGACCAGCTCAAATAGACAGAAGCCCTCTGTATGGAAGACCAATCAGAACTCCTCTCTCGGCATGTCACCCAATCATGGCTAGTGGGAAAGTTGCTGACCAACTAGGCTCGTAATTTAACAATTGTATTCTTATTTACAGATGGCATACAAGTTTGTTATTAAGGCACATGAAAGTTCACATGTTCCAGAAGGAATTTCTGTGAAAAAACATATATTTAAAAAAAAGTTTTTGTTGTTGTAGAATTTTACCCCCTTTTTCTCCCCAATTTCGTGGCATCCAATTGTTAGTAGTTACTATCTTGTCTCATCGCTACAACTCCCGTACGGGCTCGGGAGAGACGAAGGTCGAGAGCCATGCGTCCTCCGAAACACAAACCAACCAAGCCGCACTGCTTCTTAACACAAYGCGCATCCAACCCGGAAGCCAGCCGTCGGAGGAAACACCGTGCACCTAGCCCGGCCAGCCCAAAAAACACTTTTTGATTTAAAAAAAAGTTTACATTCAAATGGCTCTCCTGTGAAGTAGTGACCCACGACATACGCCTAGTTTCTTGAAACGAGTCACATATATTTTGCATGATGCTTCCTTGACTCGACTACTGACATTACACAAARTTCTAAAGGCAATAAGGCACATTATGACCAAACTCAACGTTTTTGCTTACCGTTTCATACACATCTATGTGCTTTTACGAAAGAAAAAAAAACATGTAGGCTATGAGGATCATACCTTTAGATTCATAGCTACCTCTATCATAACAAGAAATAGATGACAATGGTAGTCATGTCAATTTACTGTATTTTTTCCCAACCACTATGACTGATTGGTGGCGCAGTCTGCTAAGATAGTTCAATGGTTGTGAATTCTAACACCACATGGGGTAGATATATTTATTTTTCAAATCCTTTATTTACAATATTCATCCCATGCCCACACACTTCTAATTCTGAAAAGTGATAGCATACCTGTGAGTGGGGTTTCCCTGGTAGTAGTTGTAGGTTATATAGCACCCATATAGTACCCAAGACCAATCTGTGAGTTCATTTTAACCATTGGAAAAAGAGCTACTGCGTAAATACTGCAATGCGGGTTCCCAACACAATACCGCAATAAATGTGAATTCACATTTCAAAGATTTTTCTTGTGCAGCATAGGAGATTCAAATTTACAGCGCAAGTGGCAATAGAGTCAGAGTCTTATTTGCTCCTGATGCACATAGATATATTATCAGAGCATGCCAGTCGACTTCTGGTAACTATACTATAGTGAGAAAGTGTTGGGATCAGGAATAACTACATTTATCCACCCCCAAAATGAATAGTTATGAGCAATTCCCCCCACCCACAACTTTAACAGTTGAAGGGGTTGGGCAAAGGCTAAATAAGAGGTTGAGAGTTACACTATAAAGAATGAGAGCAGAAGATAATAGGAGACAGACAAGACTGAGGCAAGCTGGGAGTTTGGAGAGGAGGGGTTATAACAACACAATCATATGTAGGCCTAATTGTATAACAATTACATAGAAAATGTAGCAATTGTTCTGTAATTATACAGCAATTATAAATAAATTACATTCAGCAGGACTAAATTATACTGTAGCCATTTCTGTAATACTTCTGGAGGGTAATGATGATGTCATATAGACCCAGACCTCAGTTCAGCTCAACAAGCTCTCTGAGAACAGACTATTGTTCATCAAAGACAGATTAAGCTTATTTGGTGCTTTTCACTGCATGATCCCATAGTTTCGAAGTTGGAGCTAGGAATAGGAGGAAAACGTAATGTTCCATAACTACCCTCGACATGGTAAATATTATCTCCTGAGTTTGTGCTCCAAAATTAAACACCCAGTTGGGCTAACAATTTCTCACAATCTATCTTCTGTGAATAAGCATGCACAGTCTGCAATGTTCACGGTGTTAAAATAAATACCTTACTCGCGCAATGAAACGAATGGAGGACATGCAAAAGCACATCCTCCTCACACGGGCACACTTGGTGAAACATTTCCCCTGAGGTACAGTAGTAAGACCTGCAGAGAATACTAATCATCTCATTGGGGTGGCAGGTAGCCTAGTGGTTAGAGCGTTGGGCCAGTAACAGAAAGGTTGCTAGATCGAATCCCAGAGCTGCCAAGGTAAATATCTGTCGTTCAGCCCCTGAACAAGGCAGTTAAACCCACTGTTCCTAGGCTGTCAATGTAAATAATAATTTGTTCTTAATTGACTTGCCTAGTTAAATAAAAAAATAACAATTGACAAAGAGATTTAAAAAAAAAAACACCTATTGTGTCTACTTGTATCCTTATTTATGTCCCTTGTGATTTATGAAATAAGCAGTTATTTACATAGCAGTGATCGTCAGATCATCATCATATGTAAAGAGCACATGATTTGTATTGTCATTTCTCTAGAGGGAGGTTGAGCACACAGTACTGCAGTGATGTGTGTACAGTACAGTACAGTACAAGTACAGCCACCCCTCAAGCCCACCCATCCAAGGCAGTGTGTTTGAGTCATAGGCTGGCTGGCCACACACAGGAAGGTCTGTGTGGAGTTTGATTTCCAGGGCTGGTCTGTCAGACACAGGAAGGTCTGTGGGGAGTTTGATTTCCAGGGCTGGTCTGTCATGACATCAGGACAGGTGCTGTGTGGAGCTTTGATTTTCCAGGGCTGGTCTGTCAGACACAGGAAGGTTGTGGGGAGTTTGATTTCCAGGGCTGGTCTGTCAGACACAGGAAGGTCTGTGTGGGAGTTTGATTTCGGGGCTGGTTGTCACGACACAGGAAGTGCTGTGTGGAGTTTGATTTCCAGGGCTGGTCTGTCAGACACAGGAAGGTCTGTGTGGAGTTTGATTTCCAGGCCTGGTCTGTCAGCACAGGAAGGTCTGTGTGGAGTTTGATTTCCAGGGCTGGTCTGTCAGACACAGGAAGGTCTGTGTGGAGTTTGATTTCCAGGGCTGGTCTATCAGACACGACTCAGCACCACTGATTGAGCCGTCTCTCATTATGAGAACAAACAACAAGCCAGTCTGGATCTCTCTCTAAAGAGGAGGATGAATTTCTGCTTTACTGGTGAATCCAGAGTGATTATTATCCCAAATATAGGAGCATAATGTGCAGCATCTGTAAACCACCCCCCAAAACACACACACACCTTCTGTATTACAGAACTGTGCTGACCCACTGTGTAAACTGTTTGATATAGAAAGTGCATGCTTCAACAAGATCTGCTGGGGGACTGACAGATTGATTATTGAAGCAATTTAGATTTAGTGTTTAAGTGAAAAATCCTCAGGTCATGATGTCATAACAGAGTACACCAGACAAGCTCCCACACCACCAGAAGTCCACACTATTTGACTGGGCCAAGCAAAGAGAGAAAGAAAGAGAGCGAGAAAAAGAGAGCGAGAGAGAGCGAGAGAGAGAGAGAGAGAGAGAGAGAGAGAGAGAAAGACAGATGAAGAGAGATGAGGGGGCAGGGAGAGAGAGAGGTGAAGGAGGAAGGAGAGAGGGAGAGTAAACTCAGAGTAAACTGTTAGTGAACTGAACTCAGTTGGGTTTTCTGAAGTCTATTGATTGAACAAATCCAAAATATTTTGTCATCCACATATTCAATTCTACCAATGAACACCATTTTGTCTCAATTCGGGGGGGGGGGGGGGTACAAATAAATTCAAAGCTGTGAACAACACTAACTGTCTATGTCATCATCAACAGACTGGCACTGCACTCCTCAGTGACCGATGGCAGAGACTAAACATGGTAATCAGTTCTGAACCCACCCAGACATCATTACATGAATGGACAGAACAAAGGAAAGGTAATAACTCCCATAATACAGGGCATCTGATAAACGAAAGGTGTGTACTTTATGAGGAAGAGCGGTTAGAGACACAGCCCTTGTTTCCTCATACCCTCTGTGTCTCCTCCTCTCAGACGAGCCATCTCAGTCTACACCTACACCTCCAGCCCACACAGTCTTATCCGCGCGCGCACACACACACACACACACACACACACACACACACACAACACACACACACACACACACACACACACACACACACACACACACACACACACACACACACACACACACACACACACACACACACACACACACACACACACACACACACACACACACACACACCCCACTGCCTTCTCTTAAAAGTATTTGTGAAAAGACAAAGTCAATATCACCGCTGTGCTAACCTAAAGGCCCTGTCAAGTTTAAAAGAGTAATGGCGGGTCTAAAAAAACATCTCACTTGAAGAAACATACTCACAGTGACAGAACAATTCCAGGGGCTGTTGGGTGGGATCAACACGGTGGGGCACAAAATACTGCCGCCACATCCTGGCTGTCTGTTGGTTCTTTATATCTCACACACAGCCTTACCTTTGGATAGACTAGAGCTGTAGAGCTAAACTCTACAAACTCAATCTAGTCGAAGTAATTCAAACAAACCTCTTAGTGGAACAAGCTGTTCAATGCTTTTGTCTCTCTTTCCTTTACTGGCCATCCACTGTCTTATTTTCTTGCTATGAATGAAACTAGCTAAAACGCATCTGTGGTTGGGTAGGTTGAATGAGAACTTAAAAGATATTTGGTGTTAGTAAACTAGCCCATTACATCCCATACGGGGGAGAACACACCTGGTTGGTCAATGTCAGGGTTGTATGAAGGAAGAGGGGCTTAGAGTACCTGAAATATCCGTCCCTCTGTCCTGATCCAAGGACTCCTCTGTCACCGGTGTCTTGGCCGCTGTCTGTGTGACGAGCTCGGGCACAACGAAGCCAGTGTGGTGGAAGCCGCTCTGGGAGGACAGCGGAGCAATGTAGTGGGTCAGGTCCCCTGTATTGATCTCAATGAATGGCCAGGCATGGAGTTGCCTCTCCTGTGGGTGAGAGAGAGCGAGACAGAGAGCCAGAGAAAGAGAGTTCAAACTGCATGTTTCATTCCCATTGGCAAGAGGCAGTCTATTTTGTCAGATCTGCCCTCCACTCCTGAGCTTTTCTAAGGCTCAGCCGTTCTGTATCCAAAAAGCACTTCTCAACAATGTAGGGTGAGTTATTCTAAAGAAAGACTACGTACTTCTCTAAAGACGGCTGCTGTTGACCAGAAAGACTTGTCAGCTTGACCATGTACCACATCACTAAGCCCTGCGTTTCTCCCATAACAATAAACAGAGCTGTGAACCATTAAACTGATTTTAAGCTAATTTCTCTCCTCTCCCACTCTAGAGTGCAACACAAAACAGTCTTGAAAGAGACTCTTTCCAGGAGTAGAAGATTGCCCCCTCCTTTAAACCTTTACTTCACTCTCTGCTCATTAATGTTTAAAGCTAGGCAGTTTGCTTATCCAGCACACCCTGATTAGAACAAGGCTGTGTGAGAGATGAGCGCACATGCACGCACACACACTACATTTAATGAGCCAATCTCTTTTGTCTGGAACAAAGACATCAGGAAGACACCCTTTTTTTTTAAATTACAGGACTAATAAAAAAACAAAAACAAGTTACACAGCATCAATATGCTGTATAACCTCATACACTGTAGTGAGGTAGTCAACATGAGGATTGATATATACCGATATTCCACAAGTGCTATGATCCATACTGTATAGCAGCACATATTGACCTTTGATGGAGGATAAGTCTCAGCAAATGGAATCATCCTTAGAGCAGGGGCAAATTGCTGCCTTAGAGTGACAACCTCTAGACAAATTTAGAAGAACTTTACCCTTCCAAAGAAAGCAGCACATTAGGTTTCTCAAGGCAACCTATTTTGTTGTCCTTGAATTCCTAAAACCCAATGATCACCATGTTTCTGCAGGTTTAAAATCAGAGCCGTTAGCTTCTCACATTCCCACTACTGCTACATCGGGGCTCAACTATACTGTTATGTGAAAGAGTCCATTCCAATGAGAAGCTAAGTGTGTTATGCAGATGGGCAGAAGGCATCAGACAAGAAGAGAAGATCAGAGAGGAGTGACATGATGAAACGCTCCCAGTGTGCTGACATAACACTATTATACTGTATACAGTATGTGTGGGGCGTGAATAGGAATTCATGGCATGTGCAATATGTTCCTCCACATGCGAGGCATTAACATTCCATTTATATAGAGCCATATGTCTACATACTCACTTTCCTAGGGTGAATGGAGGCAGATGTGTGATGAAAGAGGAGTTTATACATTTAATTCCAAAACGCTATATATCAATTTTCATACATATTAATAAATTTGCTTTTTTTGTTTAAAGAACTTCTGAAATAGATTGGTGTGTTTTTTAAGTATCTAATTATGCCATGGGGTTGTTTAACGACAGACATGTATTTGTTTGAAACCTACCACTAGATTAGTTTATAATTGGCTCTTTCATCCCCCTCCTCTCCCCTGTAACTATTCCCCAGGTCGTTGCTGCAAATGAGAATGTGTTCTCAGTCAACTTACCTGGTAAAATAACGGTAAAATAAAAAATAAAAAGATGGTTTAATTTCAGAGAGAAACAATCACATTTCAATTTATATCCACCTCACTCTTAAAGAAAAAAGTAGCACTGCAAGGTTTTACACAGTTAAATGTGACAAATAATACAATTTGTAATGAAGAACTGTACAAATGATACATTTATTTTTTATAACAATATTTTAACAAATATATATTCAAGAGATGGAGGCAGTGGGTTGTGGAGGTGTGCTGTCCCTTCACTTTAGGAGACAAGAGGGAGAGAGAGGGGTGAAGGAGAGGGCTGGTGATACATTATTTTTTATTGGGCGAGGGTGGCAGTGTGAACGAGGGGATTGATTGGTTTTAAATTAGGGATGCACGATATTTCGGTGAACATATTGGAATCGGCCGATATTAGCTAAAAATGCCAACATCGGTATCGATCGATGTCTATTTTAACGCCGATGTGCAAAACCGATGTCAAAGCTGATGTGCATACCTATATAACGTAGGTACATGACATAATGACGCCACGTAAAATGTTGCCCTACACGTGCAACACAGAATTCATAGCCTAGCCCACAATGTCTGCTGTGTGGATCGAGCAGTCAACAAGTCGAGCAGTCATTTGAAAGAACATTTCAGCGAGACAACTCAAAGGCGAAATCCGTTAAAGCCAAGATAATGGAATTCATTGCCCTTGACAATCAACCGTTCTCTGTCGTGGGTGATGTTGGCTTTCGCCGACTGGTCAAGCACCGGTACACACTAGCAAGTGCGCTATTTTTCAGATGTTGACCTACCGGAGTTACACAGTAATAGTGTCACTGCTATTAGCTTCAAGACATACATACTACGGAACGCCGTTTGGGTCTTTGCGTGTCAAAAAAGATACAGTAGCACTGTCAAATATGTACAAAAAAGTCTGCAAACAAGCAAACACCGGCCACGAACGATGTGTTTACAATTCCGCATTGGAAATAAAGCCTAATTTCTTCAACCGCAACTTCTGGGGTAGCTAGCTTTAGCTTGGTACCTAGCTAGCACCAATACAACCAGGCTGAAAACAATGACCAGTAGAAACTGCAGTCATTTGCATTATTCTTAGCAATGATTTAGGAATCTTTGTGAGTAAGTATTATCTAGGTTGCCACTTGTTGTTCGCCTATTGAAATTGAACTTTAGTTCATGAAAATAATAGCTAGCCAGTTACTTAACTCTGTTGCCCAAAGATAACGTTATAAGCAGCCAGCTAGCTTAATCTGGCTAGTGACCCTCGACTGGACATGGTTATGTGATGTAAAGCTAGCCTCAATAAAAATTAGGCACAATAATGGACTTTGCGGTTTGCCTTCAAAATAAAAGATGTCATTGACAGTGATGCAAAGGAATACAAATAGTAGAATTATGACATACTTTTATTAAAGTCCACTATTGTGGCTAATCCTTATTGTGGCTAGATTCACATAGATGGGTCCGAACACCATTAATCAAATAAAAACTGTCTTATAAATTAGGGTTATTTTAGATGATGACACCTAGCTATATAGTTAGCTAGCTAACTATAGCTACTGAAACAGATGTCATTTTGCTATGTTTTTGGGGAAAAACATTGTTTGCATCCATGAGCTAACTAGGATGTTTTTTTTAATGTCCAGCACTGTAGGTGCGCGAGACAACTTTACCAGCATCAATGAATCGTTGTAACATAAAATACAAGTGATAGTGTAATCAATATGTAATAACTACATAAAAAATGTATGAGCGCGTTAAATTATTATGTGACGTGCAGTCATATTCAGGTCCTGAATGGTCAACAAGCTTATTTGACACGTCAAATAGTGTTATCTACTGTTCATTGTTTTATTTTTTGACAAGCAAAGACCCAAACGGCGTTCCATAGAAATCCTGGTTGAGAATGAAATGACTGAACAAATGAACAACGAAACAGCACAGCAAGTAAGTGAAAGAAATAGGTTTTGATTATGTTTTTACTGGTAATGGGGACATACGTAAATGCCACCAAAATAACTTTTTGGTAAGTGTGGTGTGTGTGTAACCTTTATTTAACTAGGCAAGTCAGTTAATAACAAATTCTTATTTACAATGACGGCCTACCCCAGACGACGCTGGGCCAATTGTGCGTCGCCCTATGGCGACGCATAGCCGGATGTGATACAGCCTGGATTCGAACCAGGGACTGTAGTGACGCCTCTTGCACTGAGATGCCATGCCTTTGACCGCTGCGTCCGTGTGTGTGTTAACTATTTAACTGTACTAGAATGATTAAAAGGCCGCAAAATGTTTTAATATCGGTTATCGGTATAGTTTTTTTTTGTTGGCAAGGAAAATATCGGATATCAGTACTGTAGGTGCTCGAGACAACTTTACCAGCATCAATGAATCGTTGTAACATAAAATACAAGTGATAGTGTAATCAAAAACTATACCAAGAATGTCATGTCTGTGCATCACTAGTTTTAATCTTATCCTGGGTAAAGTACGTATGTAGTTAACTAGTTCTGCTCCTCCATGGTATGAATCACCTGCTATACATAAACCCCCCCAGCCCCCAGGGCTACTGCCAAATGCAAACTTTTATAGCGTGGGTCGGGTGAGGACACAAGGAGAAATGAGGGGCATTTCTCTTCAAACTCTTCAACAGTCCTGTGGTATATGATAGATACTGTGGCATCACTGTAACAGGCAGAGGGAAGCGTTTACTAAGATTGATTTGACAGATAAAATAACATACTAGATAATACATATTAGCTACATTAGTGGTCTCTGATATCTCTAATAGCATTGCTCTGATAGAACAATCAAGAAGATTTCTTTCCCCAGGATGACATTAGTGTGCAGCTCAACAGCTCATTGAAACACACACTAGCAAAGCCAGTAGCTGAAACACACAGCGGAGAAGCCAGTCACTGAAACACACACTAGCAAAGCCAGTCACTGAAACACACACCGGAGAAGCCAGTCACTGAAACACACACTAGCAAAAGCCAGTCACTAAACACACACTAGCAAAGCCAGTCACTGAACACACAGCGGAAACCCAGTCACTGAAACACACAGCGGAGAAGCCAGTCAACTGAAACACCACACTAGCAAAGCCAGTCACTGAAACACACACCGGAGAAGCCAGTCACTGAAACACACACCGGAGAAGCCAGTCACGAAAACACACACTAGCAAAAGCCAGTCACTGAAACACACACTAGCAAAGCCAGTCACTGAAACACACACTAGCAAAGCCAGTCACTGAAACACACACTAGCAAAGCCAGTCACTGAAACACACACCGGAGAAGCCAGTCACTGAAACACACATCAGAGAAGCCAGTCCCTGTAAAATACTTGGGGATACAGTGGATTATGTTGATTACAATCTGATGGCATAATAATTTTTGATTCAACAAGTGATTATTTCCTGTGAATATAACCAGTAGAGAAGAATTTGCCACTATTACAGGAGGTAATGGTTTGCTGAGACTCTCTGTTACAAACCGCTCTGCCGCTAGCATTATCCCGAGGCCGGTTATTGTCAAGCGGCTATTTAAAGCCTGATATGAATTACAGTCCATCTCACAAAAGTAGAAGTCATTCAAAAATCAAGGTGAATACAAATAAGGATGAATTCCATTGGTTTACCAATGGCAGGGACCAACACAGAGCAGAGGTGATTTGTAAAACCCTTAGAGGCATTTCGCAGATGTCACTACAAATCCTCTCTAAAGGCACCAATAGTGTTCAAATTATAGGACATATTTCCTGGACATATCAGGACTTGCTGTAGTGTCTGTGTGCTGGTGTTGTTGTGACTGATAAAGATGACATGAAAGCTGAGAGATATCTTCTATTGAGAAAGTAATTAACCTCCTAGACCTCCACAGCTTCAGGACAACAGATGATCACACACTGCCTTAACGGGTTGAACAGCTCCAATGGAATGCATCCATGAGAGAGAGACTGTGGATGGAAACGTGGTTTATGCTAGTAAAGTCATAACGTATAAAAAGAGATATCATGATAGCTGTGATGGAAACAGGAAGTTTCGGTACAATTCTATAAACGGTGACAGATAATATGTTCGTTCAACATAGTGGGATCTGTCGTTCCGCCCTTGCACAAGGCAGTTAACCCACTATTACCCGGTAGGCAGTCATTGTAAATAAATAAAATAAATAGGGGAGGGTCACGTAATTTGTAATTTATGATATTTCTATATTTCTCAGTGTTTTATAATGAGTTGCTTATTAGGCTATGCACTGAGTATACAAAACAATTACCTTTGTTTATGCTGCTCCATTCTATAGACTCAAATCTGCTCTTTCCATGAGAGGCTGACTAGGTGCATACAGGTGAAAGCTATGATCCCTTATTGATGTCACCTGTTAAATCCACTTCAAATCAGTGTAGATGAAGGGGAGGAGACAGGTTAATATTAGGAAGGTGTTCCTAATGTTTGGTATACTCAGTGTATATCCATGTGTGCCCGATGCTGCCCCTCATCTCTGATTCTCTGCTGGGCGTACAACATCAAGTGGGCCTAAAAGGCCACATTATGGTTATGAATGTGTTTCTTCCTGTCATTTAGACAATGACTAGCCCAGTTAGCTCTAGTGTATGCTAACTTGCTACCTAGAAACTTCACTAACAGTAAATGCTACTTTATAGCCTTTTAGCTATTTTACACAGCATTCTACATTTTAAGAGAGAGCTTTTCAATTGTCATTTCTCCCCCTGTTTTCAGTCACAGGTGGGGACTGGATTAGGTGCGAGCAGTGGAGGTGGTGGGCTCATTTTACTGGGGATAGCTTTATGTGACCTACAGGTACAAATTAGAATTGTGCAATAGCATAGCATAAGAGAGTTGCCACATCAATGTTACACTGAGTTTTAACATGTTCTCAGCTATCCACTTTGTTTTAATTATTATTATTATGGGTATAGGGGAAGGTCACTTGTTTTTTTCTTCTTCAACAGTTCAGGGAGGGTTTAGGTAAAAATAGATTTGCTGAAGTGAGGGCCATCCATTTTCATTTCAGAGAGGTCAGATTTTCTCCATGTAACCGTTATTTTAAATAACGTTCACCCCCTAACCACTTAATCATTAAGAAAGAGCTTGTGAATAATGGATGGCAAACAGTGGCCGTTAGATATACGGCTCATCGGCGCCCCGCCTGTTCCATTTCACACCCACACTGAACCTCCTGCCCTCTGCCCACCAAATATTTACTCCCGCTGATTTATCACCCACACGAATCTGCCTCTGCACACCATAATTCTCCCTGATTTGACACCCAGACTGATCCTGGCCTCTGCCTACACCATAATTACTCCTGATTTGTCTACACACTGATCCTGCCCCTCTGCCACACATATTACTCCCTGATTTGACACCAATGAATCCTTGCCCCTGCCACCACTAATTAACTCCCTGATTTGTCATCCACGTGATCCTAGGCCCTCTGGCAACCATATTACTCCTGATTTTGTCACCACACTGGATCCTGCTCTGCCAGCACCATAATTACTCCTGATTTGCACCCACATCCTGATCCTGCCCTCTGCCACCGCATTAACTCCCTATTTGTCACCACATCTGATCCTGCCCTCTGCACACCATAATACTCCCTGATTTTATCACCCACACTGACCTGCCTCTGCACCACATAATTACTTCCCTGACTTGACACCACACTGATCCTGCCCTCTGCCAGCACCATAATTACTTCCCTATTTGACACGCCACTCTGATCTGCCCTCGCCACACCATAATTACTCCCTGATATCTACTCAACACCTGAATTCTGCCTCTGACCACAACCATAATGTACTCCTGATTTGACACTCACACTGATCCTGCCCTCTGCAACATCATATTACTCCCTGATTTTATCACCCACATACTGATCCTGCCTCTGCACACATAATTACTCCCTGATTTGAACCCACATGCGGATCCTGCCTCTGCACACACATAATTACTTCCCTGATTTGTCACCCACAACTGATCCTGCCCTCTGTCACACCTAATTACTCTCCTGATTTGTCACCCAGCACTGATCTGCCCTCTGCACACACACCAATAATTACTCCCTGATTTTGTCTACCCAACTGATCCTGCACCTCATGCCACACCATAATTACTCCCTGATTTGTCACCACAACTGATACCTGCCCTCTGCACACATACATTATCTCCTGATTTGACACACCACACCTGATCCTGCCTCTGCACACATAAATTACTGCGCCTGAATTTGTACGGTCCCACACTGATCCTGCCCTCTGCCACACCATAATTACTCCCTGATATGTCACCACCGACTGAATCCTGCCTCCTGCTACACCATAATTACTCGCTATTTGTCACCCAGCACGGACCTGCCTCTGCCACACCCATAATTACTCCTGATTTGTCACCCACATGATCCTGCCTCTGCCACCATAAATTACTCCCTGATTTGTCACCACACACTGATCCTGCCTCCTGCACCCCATAATTACTTCCCTGATTTGACACCACACTGCATCTGCCCTCTGCCACACCATAATTATCCCCTGATTTGTCACCACACTGATCCTGCCCTCTGCCACACAATAATTACCTCCTGATTTTCACCCACACTGATCTGCCTCCTCCAACAATAATTACTCCTGATTTGACACCCACACTGATCCTGCCCTCTGCCACACCATAATTACTCCCTGATTTGACACCCACACTGATCCTGCCCTCTGCCACCAATAATTACCCTGATTTGACACCACTGAATCCTGCCCTCTGCCACACCAATAATTACTCCCTGATTTGCACCACACTGATCTGCCCTCTGCCACACCATAATTACTCCCTGATTTGACACCCACCTGATCCTGCCTCTGCCACATCCATAATTATCCTGATTTGTCACCACACTGATCCTGCCTCTGCCACACCATAATTACTCCCTGATTTGTCACCCACACTGATCCTGCCTCTGCCACACCATAATTACTCCTGATTGGTCACCCACACTGATCCTGCCCTCTGCCACACCATAATTACTCCCTGATTTGTCACCACACTGATCCTGCCCTCTGCACACCATAATTACTCCCTGATTTGTCACCCACACTGATCCTGCCTCTGCCCACCATAATTACTCCTGATTTGTCACCCACACTGATCCTGCCCTTCTGCCACACCAATAATTACTCCCTGATTTGACCCACACACTGATCCTCCTCTGCCACACATAATTACTCCTGATTTGACACCCACACTGATCCTGCCTCTGCCACACCATATTTAACTCCCTGCATTTGGTCACCCACACTGATCCTGCCCTCTGCCACACAATAATATTACTCCCTGATTTGAAACCCACACTGATCCTGCCTCTGCCACACCATAATTACTCCCTGATTTGTCACCCCCCACACTGATCCTGCCCTCTGCCACACCATAATTACTCCCTATGATTGTCACCCACACTGATCCTGCCTCTGCCACACCATAATTACTACCCTGATTTGTCACCCACACTGATCCTGCCTCTGCCACACATAAATTACTCCCGATTTGTACCCCATCTGATCCTGCCCTCTGCCACACCACTAATTTCCCTGTTCAATGACCTGCCCTCTGCACATCCATAATTACTTCCTGTTTGTCACCCACAACTGATCCTGCCCTCTGCCTAACGCAGAAACTTACTCCTGATTTGTCCCACACTGATCCTGCCCTCTGCGACACAATAATTACTCCTGGAATTTTGTCCACCAAGATCCCTGCCCTCCTGCCACACCATAAACTTCCCTGATATTGCACCCACACTAGATCCCTGCCCTCTGCCCCCTAATTACTTCCGACCCTGATTCTGCCTCACCATACCCTATTGTCACACTGATCCTGCCCCTCTGCCAACCATAATTAACTCCTGATTTGCCCACCCACTGATCCTGCGCTCTGCCCACCATAATTACTCCTGATTTGACACTACATGAATCCTGCCCTCTGCCACACCATAATTATGCCCTGATTTGGTTCACTCACAACTGATCCCTGCCCTCTGCCAACACATAATTATCCCTTGATTTGACACTCACTGATCTGGCCCTCTGCCACACCATAATTAACCCCGATTTGACACTCCACACGATCCTGCCCTTTCGCCACATCATGAATATCTCCTGATTTGACACTCACACTGAGTCCTGCCCTCTGCCACACCCAATAATTACTATTCCCTGATTTGACAGCCAAACATAAATAAAGTTACCACCCACATGCATTATTAATTAATGATAAATAGATTAGTACATTCTTTGTCTCCTGGTAGCTCATTTTCTCCTCGGATGCCATCCAATATCTCCCTCCCACCGCAGAGGAAATTTAAAAAAGAGATAGATTAACTGGCCTGTCATAATCAAAATGGCACTCCTGGCGTGAACGTTTTTAATTCCAATGGGAGGATGTGGGATTTCCTTCCTCCTCCCCCTGCCCTTTTCCCCGCATCGCAATCCTGCATCGCTGTGTTCCTGGTTGGAGGAGATCCATTTCCATGGTCAGGAGTAAACATGCTTCCAGTTAACCTGCTCAGTCTGGGGCTGGAGGTTTAAACAGGGGCTGCTGGGACGGAGATGGGCTCTGCTCTCATATGGAGGACAGAGTGGACCTCTCTGAATCTATACAGCACAGTATAGCTTAGCATAGAACAGCACAGCACAGTATAGCTTAGCATAGAACAGCACAGCACAGGAGAGCATAGCATAAAACAGCACAGTAGAGCACGTCTGCCTAACTGTTAACTCCTCTGTGGAGCATTGGCTAAGAATAACCCTAACCACATGCAAAGAAGAGACTAAAAACCATTAGACAAGGATACAAGTTGGTTATCACAATTATACAATACATGTTTATTGGGTTTCTATGTATATTTCTCTGTAAATAGGCAGCCAGTGAACAGCATATTATGATGAGCAGTATGCTGATGTTGGTTACTGTATTTGGCAGTAGTAACAAAGCCTTTATAATCCTTCCAAAATAGTGCACGTGGTTGTGTTACTTTTCTCCCCGTTACATGACCCGCTCCTCAATAATTCAGGAGCTTTATAAAGCATTGATAAAAATGTTGTGTTTTTCTGGGTTAAAGACGCATTTAAGTGGCTCCTGTGCTGCACAATAATTGGTCTTATTACTTCATCAAATTATTTCATCTTGTTTCCTCATGTAAAAAGCATATGAGTCTGGGGTTAGTATAAAGTGTGGCTTTTTGCAGAGCTAAAGACACAGAGCTGATCTCAGGCTATAGAGCTAAAGACACAAAGCTGATCTCAGGCTATAGAGCTTAAAGACACAGCTGATCTCAGGCTATAGAGCTAAAGACACAGAGCTGATCTCAGGCTATAGAGCTAAAGACACAAAGCTGATCTCAGGCTATAGAGCTAAAGACAGAGCTGCATCTCAGGCTATAGAGCTAAAGACACAGCTGATCTCAGGGCATATAGAGCTAAAGCACAAGCTGATCTCAGGCTATAGAGCTAAAGACACAGCTGATCTCAGGCTATAGAGCTAAAGACACAAAGCTGATCTCAGGCTATAGAGCTAAAGACACAGCTCATCTCAGGCTATAGAGCTAAAGACACACAAGCTGATCTGTCAGGCTATAGAGCTAAAGCACACAGCTGATCTCAGGCTATAGAGCTAAAGACACAAAGCTGATCTCAGGCTATAGAGCTAAGACACAAGCTGATCTACAGCTATAGAGCTAAAGACACAGCTGATCTCAGGCCTATAGAGCTAAAGACACAACAGCTGATCTCAGGCTATAAGCTAAAGCACAGAGCTGTCTCAGGCTATAGAGCTAAAGACACAGAGCTGATCTCAGGCTATAGAGCTAAAGACACAGAGCTGATCTCAGGCTATAGAGCTAAAAGACACAGAGTTGTGTATAGGAACACAGGCTATTTGAAGATCAAACTAGGCTTTAGCTTCTAGATACACAAATGTTAATAGGAGGAAAGCTCTCTTCATATCGAGCTGTGAAGTCTGATAAGAAAATATCTACTCTTCCCACACTGTGCTTATCTACCCAGCCATTCCCACTACAATTCACCCATGCGCCTTTCCGTTCTTATCTCGTCCTATGTATTATAATGAAGGAATGCTTTATAGCTTATTTAACCAACATGCTATGGTTGATATATAGGACTGACATCAACAACAACAGCCATTCAACTGAACCTGAGGCCAGAACTACCTCCCTGACAGAATACGCAGGCTACTGTACAAACCAAAGACTGGTATGCTTAGTGTGAAAACTTCCTAGTCTGGACAATGAGCCTGATCTCAAGGTGCAGTGTATCAGTGATAACTACTAACTAGTGATGCACCGATATTACATTTTTGGCCGATACAGATATTATCCTTGCCAAAAAAAAAATGATACCGATGTTTATTTTTACCGGCCTTTTAACCAATTTAGTCTAAAGCACTGCATCTCAGTGCAAGAGGCGTCACTACAGTCCCTGGTTCGAATCCAGGCTGTATCACATCTGGCCACGATTGGGAGTCCCATAGGGCAGCATACAATTGGCCCAGTGTCGTCCGGGGAGTCATTGTAAATAAAAATTTGTTCTTAACTGACTTGCATAGTTAAATAAAGGTTACACACAAGAGTTATTTTGTTGGCATTTACGTATGTCCCCATCACCAGTAAAACATAATCAAAACCTATTTCTTTTACTTACTTGCTGTGCTGTTTCGTTGTTCAGCAGTTTCATTCTAAACCAGGATTTCTACGGAATGCCGTTTGTCAAAAAAGATACACGACAAATAACACTATTTGACGTGTCAAATAAGCCTGTTGACCAATCAGGACCTGAATATGACCGCACGTCACATAATAATTTAACGCGTTCATACATTATTTACGTAGTTATTACACTATCACTCATATTTTATATGTCACAATGATTCATTGACACGTATGCTATGATGCCTGTAAAGTTGTCTCGCGCACCTACAGTGCTGGTCATTAAAAAAAAGAAGCTAGCTAGTTCATGGATGCAAACAATGTTCTTCCCAAAAAACATAGCAAAACGACAATCTGTTTCAGTAGCTACAGTTAGCTAGCTAACTATATAGCTAGGTGTCATCATCTAAAATAACCCTAATTTATAAGAGTTCTTATTTGATTAATGGTGGTCGGAGCCATCTACGTGAAGCTAGCCACAATAAGGATTAGCCACAAGTGTGCTTTTGTGGTTAGCCTTAAAAATAAAAGTATGTCATAATTGTAATATTCGTATTGATTTGCATCACTGTCAATGACATATTTTATTTTGAAGGAAAACCACAAATTCCACTATTGTGCCTAATCCTTATTGTGGCTAGCTTTACACATAACACATAACCCGGTCCAGTCGAGTCGCACTAGCCAAGTGGCAACCTAGCAAATACTTACTCACAAGGATCCCTAAATCATTGCTAAGAATAATGAAAATGACTGCAGTTTCTACTCGTCATTGTTTTCAGGCTGGTTGTACTGATGCTAGCTAGGTACCAAGCTAAAGCTAGCTACCCCAGAAGTTGCGGTTGAACAAATGATGCTGTATTACCAACGTGTTATTGTAAACACATCGTTCGTGGCCGGTGTTTGCTTGTTTGCAGACTTTTTTGTACAGCTTTGACAGTGCTAATGTATCTTTTTTGACACTCAAGGACCAAAATGGCATTCCATAGTATGTATATCGTGAAGCTAATAGCAGTGACGCTATTACTATGTAACTCTGGTAGGGCAACATCTGAAAAATAGCGCACTTGGTAGTGTGTACCAGTGCTCGACCAGTCGGCAAAAGCCAACATCACCCACGACAGAGAACGGTTGTTTGTCAAGGGCAATAAATTCCATTATCGTGGCTTTAATAGATTTCGCTTTTGAGTTGTCTCACTGAAATTTTCTTACTCTTTAAAATGACTGCTCGACTTGTTGACTGCTCGATCCACACAGCAGACATTGTGGGCTAGGTTAGGAATGCCGTGTTGCACGTGTAGTGCAACATTTTATGTGGCGTCATTACGTCATGTACCTACGTTATATAGGTATGCACGGTAGCTTTGACATCGGTTTTTAACGTCGGCGTTAAACTAGACATCAGTCCATAACGGATGTTGGCATTTTTAGCTAATATCGTCCGATTCCAATATGTTCACCGATACATCGTGCATCTAACCACATGCAAACCCAGCAGCACTCACAGAGAGTGAGGAACACTTGGTTCCAACCTGTAAACTTTCTCAGATTTGATATCATTACTTCTCACTGAGTGTGCTGTATGGTGGAATAAAATAGATAATTGTGCTGGAAGCCTTCTAGACAGAGACAGACCGACATGAGAAGGGACAAGGAAGTTATCAGAGATAAAAAGACTGTGCTTTAACTATACTTCTTTTCTCCCTAGTTATCTGCATCAAAACAGAGCAGAAATATCCCTGAAACACGTCAACTACATGACACACAGCCATTAGCTAGAAAGGGAAAAAAACTCACACACATCCAGCACACTGGTGATCTTGGATGCTCCACTAACAATGTAATGGATCTCACACCAACACCAACGTTTCAGTGAAAATACTATTAATCAGAGCATCCATTAGCTGCTATTGCAACAGATGATAAAAACTATCCCTACTACTGGAGAGAGAGTGAAGGTTTGGAGGATGGAGCATTTGGACACAGAGCACCACACTTGAAAACTGTCCTGCGACATTAATTAACAAGCGATTGCTTACAATGAAGGCAGATTATCATGAGAGAGCCTCAGCCTCCTCCTGGATCGATGGTGAAATCCCTGACTAATTAATTCAATCAGACCAAGACAAGACAAAGAAACCCAGAGATAGAAGAGCGAAGCAGCGGAGACAAAAAAATGGAGCAAGCACAAATTGATCGAGCAACCGCAGTCAATTGGTATACAAGGACAAGGTTCAAATCCCTCAATACAAACTGCCCAATTAGATTTTCTGTCCTCGAAAGCAAACATTTTTAAGGAAAGTGTTAGCGTCATTAAGGATAATTTGTTTAATTGGGAAGTTCATTAAGTGTTGGTGTAACTGACTGGAGGAAAGACAGGGAAAATTAGGAGGAGAGAGAGAGCGACAGAGAGCGAGAGAGAAGGGAGGGTCTCGTGGGGGTTTGTCGTGACTTTGCTCTCTCTGGCAGCTGCTCTGAGAGTAGACAGCCTCCCTTTTCATAGACACTATAGGAGTGAAGGAAACACAGGTACTGTAACACCACCCTTGGAGCATTCAAGCCACAGAAACGGTTAGCCGTAGAAGCAGTAGAGGTTGCCTATTCAACATTTATCAATAACTGTAGAGCACTGTGCAGTACAGTACATAGTCCTTACACAAACCACTGGTAATAAACTGAAAAGCAACACTACTTCTGAGTCTTTAAGACACCTTTCTCCCTCTTTCAATCACTTAGGCTAGACGCCAATACAGAAGCAGCCTTTTAATTTCCAGATGTGTGTGATGGTAGCCTTGTTTGTCCTTCACACGGGGGAGAGCGTTTCAAAAGGTCTCTGTGATAGGCTCATCATTCATTCTGCTCATTTTCATCTGCCATCTCTCTATCCTCTCTGTGACTAGCCCAGTGACAGCAGCAGAGTGAGGGAGGAAAGGAGAGAGGCGAGAGGAGGGAAAGCGGAGCAGCAGGTCACGTCTCTCAGGGGGGTCTATAGGGCCAGAACACATCAAATGTTCACAGCTCTGACTGGAGATCATCCGCTATATAGTTTAGCTGGACATTCAAACACTGGAGCAATACAGCAGGAATGTACTACAGTAACACTCAATGAATAAACCTACTGTAGCATGTAGAGGTCTTTGAAATGAATGGCTGTGCACGTCAGGAACATACAGTTCTTTGAAAGTAAAGTGCTCTAGTTTTTCAGATAAAGAAAACTGTGCAGGGTCTTCAGTACACAAGCAGCATAGTAGAAACCCAAGCACAATACTGTTATCAGAGTAAAAGACTATGAAATTAATCCCATAGAGTTTATATTTGCTCAGCCTTTAGTGAAGGATCACCTTCTCATTCTCCCTGATCCATCTGTAGAGAACCCATCATATCCTCCTAAAGCTCTTCAGTCCCTCCCTTACACCTAATCTCCTCATTGGCTAATGAGATGTCGCCAAAGCCCACTTTTCCCTCTGTCCAAAAAAAGGTTAGGGGTCATATATGGATTGTGAAGAGGAGCTGCTGCAATACGACAACAAATACAAAATCCGTCATCCTCTCAGCTAAGGCGTGGAGAAGAGTTTATCATTCCAAATGTTAGCCAGATAGAAGACATGACAAAGATGAATGCACAAATCAAAACAAGAGAAATTGGGTTTAATGGACTGCATTCTATAAATGCCCGTTCAGATAGAAAGCAGAATTTGTAACAGGTGAAAAACATAAAAAGTTGTCACACAATGTGTAAATCCCTCTCTGTTGGKCTCGGTTATGTCTCTGTGTGACCCCCCCCCGGCCCTCCCCCCAAAATGATGAGATCCCTCTCTACTCAGTCTCTGTCCCACTTTCTCTATCTAAAGTTATTAAAAATAATATCTTCATGATTCCAACTGGGTAATTATATAGAATGATCATTAGCATTAAAAGAAGTGGATTCTCAGTGTATCGTCTGCTCATCCACTGAGCTGGGGAGGTTTGGGTTCCCAGGATACTTGATGCTGTTAGATATGTGGTGGAGATGGGCTGTTCCTGTTCTGGTGGAGCTGCCAGAACAGTGTGTGTGAGGTAACAGTGTGTGTGTGTGTGAGGTAACAGTGTGTATGAGTGAGATATCAAGGAGACAAAACACAACAAAATACAGTAGTCAGAGACAATCAAAGACCACTAGACCAGACATGGCTTTCACTAAAGAACTACACATGCTTCGGAAGACACTGCTGCCGTGCTAGTGGAATAAGACAGGATACCACTATGGGGCAGTAGTTACAAGTTCAAGGTTTATTAGTCATATATACAGGATACAGATGGTATACACCGTCCAATGAAATGCTTACTTGCAGGTTAATTCTCGACAATGCAACAATAAGAAATAACAAAAGATAAGAATACGAACATAAAGTAAATGGCTCAGTAGAATAGAATAAACATTTCAGCATTAGTATAATACAGGAAGGCACAACTTGTAGTCCAATATTTACATGTGTTTTGGGGAAGGGGGGAGTGGGGGGGCAAGTGTTTAAATTGTGCTGCATTTAGCAATCCTAATAAGAGTCTGGTAGCAGATGTGATGTGTGCGTGTGCATCTGTGCTAAAGTGGAGAGAATCCGAGCAGGTGGTCAGTCCAGTTCAAGTGTTCAGTCTGATGGCTTGTAGATAGAAACTGTCTCTGAGCCAGTTGGTATATCTGCACAACGGTAAGGGAGTGGAACAGCTTGTGGTTGGGGTGTGTGGGGTCCTTGATGATGCTGCAGGCCATCCTCAGGCAGTGTTTCGAGTAGATGTTCTGGATGGGTGTGAGCATAGTCCCAGTGATGTACTGGGCTGTCTTCACCACCAGCTGGAGGGCCTTGCGGTCGTGGATGGCGCAATTCCCGTTTCAGGCCGTGATGCAACCGGTCAGGAAACTGGTGCAGCAGTAGCATTTGGAGAAGACCCGGGGTGGCATGCCCAATTTCTTCTGCCACCTTAGGAAGTAAAGACGGGGTTGCGCCCACTTGGTGTTGTTGGTCCATGTCAAGTTCTCGGTGGATGCCGAGGAACTTAAACCTGCTGACTCTCTCTACTGCAGTCCCATTGATGTGGATCAGGACATGTTCCCTCCTCTGCTTCCTGAAGTCAACAATCAACTCCTTTGTTTTGCTGACATTCAGGGAGAGGTTGTCATTATGTCACCACAATGCCAGTTCACTGACCTCCATCTTATAGGTTGACTCGTCGTTGTTGGTTATCAGGCCAACCACCGTGGGGTTGTCAACAAACTTGATGATGGTGAGTGAACAGGGAGTACAGCAGAGGGATGAGGACACACCCCTGGGGGGGGGGGGGGGGCCCTGTGTTAAGAGTCTGTGTGGAGGAGGTGTTGTTGCCAATCCTCATAGCCTACGATCTGCCCGTCAGGAAGTCCAGGATCCAGTTGCAGAAGGTGGTGTACAGACACTCCCCAACGAATGCAGCAAATGAGAGCTGGCTAAGAAGCAGTTTGTGAATAACAGAAGAGAGATAGGAGAGAGCAGGGCCATCACCGTCCCACATTCACAGTGACCGAGTGCAGCCTAGTTAGGCCCCAAACTGTGGACAAGGGGCTGCTCATTACAGTCCACACAGAAACACACACACAGAGCTGATCAGTCTATTTATAGCTGGTCCCCGGGCAGACAGAGGAAAATTAATACAAATGCAAGGCAGGGTGACAATTGCTGAGAGTCCCCTGAGTCCCCTCTCTCCCCTGGCCTATTTACTCCCTTAGTACCATTAGAAAGCCAGAGTCCTTCCTCCTTATAACCCATCCACTCCCTCCCTCTTTCTTCTCTCTCAGTGGGGACGGACAAAAACTCTTTCACACCTCTATAGAGGTGTTCAATTGTGACTGTCCCTGCCGGTCACACACTTCCTCAGCACAGAGTATTTCTGTCCTCCTTGTGTTGCCTCTATTTTCCGCATCCTTCCAGACAAGCCCAGACAGTCACAGGGAGGACATCTGCTATCTGTGTCCTCCACCCCAGTGTGGCCAACAGCAGCCAGGCAGAGAAGCACGGAGCTGGGCATCAAGCTATGGTTCGGCTAGAGGAGGGTGGAGGATGGAGGCTGGCTGTTGGGTTCAACCTCTAGTTGCACCCAGCGATCGATGAGCAGGAAGACTTGATGAGCTGTAGTGACTGTCAGCAGCCGCTGTGGTCCTCCCAGCTCCCCCAGAATCGATGAGGCAGGCTGGGGGGAGAGGAGAGGCAATCAGGCCTGTTGCACTGACCATGGATTATTCCTCTGCCTCTCATCTCTTACTCTCTTCTCTAGGGATCAGCTCGACACTTCTTTACTCCAAACCCAATTCAGATCCAGCGAATAACAAGGCACTTAACAGAGAGACAATAACAGGAGTTTTTCTTTGCTGAGCCCAAACCTGGTCTCACTCCAATGACTCTACTGACTGACAAACCAATGACAAATTGTAGGTTCAGAACAAAACACATAGTGGGGCAAATTAGACATTTTGATTCTCTGTAAGAGCAGGTGTGTGTGTGTGTGTAAGGAGACCATACACGTGTATATGTTTAAAATGGGGTCCATATCTCATATAGGACCCCATTTTAAACAAACAATAAAAACAAATACTAGCATCACCCTTGGCTGTAAGAAATCAGCTCAGTGCACAAATTTAGCAGAAACACAGGCCATTTAGAGAGCCATTAGTGTGATTTGGGTTCAATTAGTCTTGGCCATTAAAGCTCCCTTAATCATGCAAGCATTGAATGAAAAACCAGAGAACCTCCAGAAATACATTCATATAAATGGTGAATAATTCTCAAATCGCCAACCCAACTCCCAGTTTGATTGATCTGATGTTAATCTGTGAATAATATCAGACGTATTCACATTTGTATTGTACTGAAATACAATTAGAGCGGACAATGATGGTGAAATGGGACAGGGAGACTGGTGTAGAACTGGTTTAATGAACAGGTTCAATATACAGTATGTCCTAGCCTTTATAGGTCTAATCCATACATGTCCTCTTCATCAGTTGGTTAAAGATAGCAGCAGTAGAGGTTAGGTAAAGGCAGAAAGCAGTCATTGGTGAAGGGACTCTGGCCTGGGTTGATCTAGGAAGAGTTGAAATGTAGCCTCGGTAGACAGGATTTTCTACCAGCTCAGATGTATGAAGGAGGCCTCCTCATAAAAGTGAGCTTGAGGAGAATCAACATAGTGGTACGGCAGGGGTGTCAAAGTCAAATGGACGGAGGGCCAAATAAAAAATTTAGCTACAAGCCGAGGGCCGGACTGTTCGAATGTTCATTGAAAAATTTTTAAATGACGCATATAGTCTAGTGAACCTAATTGAACCTACTGAAAACCTAACAAATATATTCCAATATGATCAGATAAATAAAGCAATATTTTCTTATGGCTCTGTCAGTAATCTTTAATTTTCAACAGACACAAAAGACAAATTTCCTTTATATAAAAATCCCCATAACATGAACATTAAATGAAAGAAACCGGTATTCAAGGCACCATCAGTAGCCTATATTTCCTTATTTTAGCAAAAGTGGGCTAAATTTACTTCAAAGAAAAAAACAATAATAGCAATTTTCTATCATCCACTCAACTGAAATATTTTTAAAATATAATTGGATTGAAATACAATAAAATAAAGTGCAAAAATCTATTAATCAAAAAACAACACTTTGTTTTAAGGAGAAGTAACATGCAGTGAAAACAAATATTAAACTTGAACTTTTAAACTTGAACTGAGTAAAAACTCTAAATATGTGATTGCACAGTAATGTTCACTTTGTTTGAGGTTGAGGGTGATACTTGGTGGTGTCCCATCTTTTCCACAAGTTCATCAATGTTCGGGTAAGGCTCTGAGCTGAGGAAATCCTCAGAATTGAGTGGAGGTGTTCAGCAGTAAGTCGACTTCTGTGTGAGTTTTGTTCAGGTTCATCAAAGAAAACAGTTGTTCACACAGGTATGTGCTGCCAAACATAGACAACGTTTGAGCCCCGATGCGCAGCTGGGGGGGATTGTGTCGGGAGGAAACGGGCGAACTCCGCAGCACCCACTGCCGCATATTTTGCCCTCAGTGCATCATTGCATTGGAGGTCAATCAACTCCATTTGGAGGTTTGGTGGTGAGCTTTCCACGTCAACAGCAAATGGGTTACCGGCAGTTCCAACCTGCTTTTTTGTGCTTCAAAGTCAGCAAATGGCGTCGAAAGTCAGCGGCAAGCATACCTATTTTATCAGCCAACTGTGCGCTCGGAACGCACTGGTAGAGAGCTTCTCTTTCATGGTCTGGCAGCTGGGAAAGTGGCTCAAATTTTCTTTCCGCATCTGCGTCTCCCACAGAGTCAGTTTGGTTTTAAATGCCTTCACTGTACTGTACATATCAGAGATGACATGATCCCGACCCTGCAGCTGCAAGTTCATTGCATTCAGATGACTCGTAATGTCACACAGAAAAGCCATTTCACACAGAAACATTTCGTCTCGGAGTTGTGTTGTGTCTTTCCCTTTGCTGTCCAAGAACAGACAAATCTCCTCACGAAGCTCGAAACATCTTTGAAGCACCTTTCCCTGGCTTAGCCATCGCACCTCTGTGTGATAAGGCAAATCACCATGCTCCGTTTCTAACTCCGTCAGAAATGCCTTGAACTGGCGGTGATTCAAACCTTGGCTCTGATAAAGTTAACTGTGCGCGTGATGATGCTCATTACATGCTCCATTTTCAAGGCTTTACCGCACAACGCTTCCTGGTGTATGATACAATGATAAGCTGTCAGCTCACCTGTCGCGTTTTCCTCTTGCATCTTTTCCCGTATCTTCGCCACCAGTCCGCTCCTGTGTCCACACATCGCAGGTGCTCCGTCGGTTGTCAAACCCACGAGTTTTTCCCCAGGCAGCTCCATCTCATTTACACATCTTGACACCTCTTCATACAAATCATGCCCCGGAGTTGTGCCATGCATAGGACGTAAAGCCAAAAACTCCTCTGTCACGCTTGCTGGAGTCCAACTCCGCGGATGAAAATTGACAACTGGCAATGTCAGAAATGTCGGTGCTCTCATCCACAGCCAAGGAATATGCAATGAAATCTTTCCCTTTTTCACAAGCTGCTCTTTTTAGATTGATGGACAACTGGTCTACTCTCTCGCAATGGTGTTTCTGCTCAGACTCACATTTAAAAGAGTTTCCTTTTTTCTGGGCAAACTTCTGCACAAACTTTAATCATGCAGTTTTTGATGAAATCCCCCGTCCAAATGGCCGGGCTGATTTAGCGATCTCTTCCTGCCAAAATAAAACTGGCCTTGACAGCAGCCTGGCCTTTGTGATTGGCTTTTTTTGACAGAGCCTGTTCGAGATTTTGAGGCTCGTTTAATTCTCTGCCTTTTGTAGCCTTTGTTCCATGTCCATATTCTTGTTTGTCCGCGTGTTTCGTTCATAATGTCGTTCTCAGATTATACTCTTTCAGGACGCCACACTTCTCCACACAGAAGACACACAGGTTTTCCAGCTACCTCGTGAACATATACTCCGACTCCCACCTTGTTTGAAACCCCCGGTTCTCAGTGTCCACCTTCCGTTTTGCCATTTTTGATGGGTATCTGAAAGTTAATTTTACTGTGATGCTGACGACTGCTGTGCCAATAAATATTGAAATGAAGCAGCCTACTGCTCGGTGCGTCACCGTTGCATTGTGGGAAATGTAGTATTGGTGCGTGTAAAAGATCTGCGGGCTGCCGGCTTGCTGCGGTCTGCGGGCCGGTTCTAATAATAAATCAAGATCATCCCAGGGGCCGTAAAAAACCTTCTCGCGGGCCGGATGTGGCCCGCGGGCCTTGACTCTGACATATGTGTGGTACGGTATGGATGGATAAGTTAGCACATCTCTCCCAGGTTTGTTTTGTGGAGAGACAAAAACTAACACGCATTTCCACTCCCTACAAACTTCTGTTCTCTGAGAGACAGATTCCATGTATGTATGCATGTGCCTTCAGAAAGTATTCACACCACTCAACTTTTTCCACATTTTGTTGTATTACAGCCTGAATTTAAAATGGATGAAATTGTCACTGGCCTACGCACAATAACCTGTCATGTCAAAGTGGAATTATGTTTTTAGAAATGTTTACAAATATTTAAAAAAATGCAATAAGTGTTCAACCCCTTTGTTATGGCAAGTCTAAATAAGTTCAGGAGTAGAAATGTGCTGAACAAGTCACATACATTTGCATGGACTCATTGTGTGTGCAATAATAGTGTTTAACATGATTTTTAAACGACTACCTCATCTCTGTACACCACACATACAAAAATCTGGAAGGTCCCTCAGTCGAGCAGTGCATTTCAAACAGATTCAACCACAAAGACCAGGGATGTTTTCCAATGCCTCGCAAAGGGCACCGATTGGTAGATGGGTAAAAATAAAAAGATTGAATATATATATCTGTTTGAGCATGGTGAAGTTATTATTACACTTTGGATGGTGTGTCAATACACCCAGTCACTACAAAGATACAGGTGTTCTTCCTAACTCAGTTGCCAGAAAGGAAGGAAACTGCTCAGGGATTTCCCCATRAGGCCAGTGGTGACTTTATAACAGTTACTGAGTTTAATGGCTGTGATAGGAGAAAACTGAGGATGGATCAACAACATTGTAGTTACTCTACAATACTAGCCTAAATGACAGAGCGAAAAGAATGAAGATTGTACAGAATAAAAATATTCCAAAACATGCATCCTGTTTGCAATAAGGCACTAAAGGAAAACTGCAAAAAATGTGGCAAAGAAAATAACTATGTCCTGAATACAAAGCGTTATGTTTGGGGCAAATCCAACACATCACTGAGTACCACTCTTCATATTTTCAAGCATGAAGGTGTCTGCATCATGTTATGGGTATGCTTGTCATCAGCAAGGACTAGGGAGTTTTTTAGGATAAACTGAATTGAGCTACGCACAGGCAAAAACCAAGATGAAAACCTGGTTCAGTATGTTCTCCAACAGACACTGGGAGACAAATTCACCTTTCAGCAGGACAATAACCTAAAACACAAGGCCAGAACTACACTGGAGTTGCTTAACAAGACAACACCGTAACTAGGCCATTCAGGAACATTCAGTTTTGACTTAAATCTACTTGAAAATCTATGGCAAGACCTGAAAATGGCTGTCTAGCAATGATCAACAACCAACTTGACAGAGCATGAAGAATTTAAATAAGAATAATGTGCAAATATTGTACAATCCAGGTGTGCAAAGCTCTTAGAGAGAGACTTACCCAGAAAGACTCACAGACTGCAATCACTGCCAAAGTTGATTCTAACATGTATTGACTCAGGGGTGTAAATAGTTCTGTAAATGATACATTTCTGTATTTCATTTTCAATACATTTGCACAAATTCCTAAAAACATGTTTTCACTTTGTCATTATGGGGTATTGTGTGTAGATAGGTGAGATTTTGTTTTAATTTAATACATTTTGAATTCGGGCTGTAACAAGAAAATGTGGAATAAGTCAAGGGGTATGAATACTTTCTGAAGGCACTCCGTGTGTGGACGGAGTGCCAACAATCTAAACACAATACCCCATAATGACAAAGCGAAAACAGGTTTTTAGAAGAAAAAAAAATAGAAAAGAAAAAGACCTAATCTACTAAATAATTCAGACCCTTTGCTACGAGACTCGAAATTGAGCATCCTGTTTTCATTGATCATCCAAGATGTTTCTACAACTTGATTGGAGTCCACCTGTGGTAAATTCAATTAATTGGACAGGATTTGGAAAGGCACACACCTGTCTACATAAGGCCCCACAGTTGACAGTGCATGTCAGAGCAAAAACCAAGTCATGAGGTCGAAGGAATTGTCCGTAGAGCTCCGAGACAGGATTGTGTCGAGGCAAAGATCTGTGGAGGGTACCAAAACATTTCTGCAGCTTTGAAGGTCCCCAAGAACACAGTAGCCTCCATCATTCTTAAATAGAAGAAGTTTGGAACCACCAAGACTCTTCCTAGAGCTGGCTACCCAGACAAACTGAGCAACCGGGGGAGAAGGGCCTTGGTCAGGGAGGTGACCAAGAACCCGATGGTCACTAACAGAGCTCTAGAGTTCCTCTGTGGAGATGGGAGAACCTTCCAGAAGGATAAACATCCCTGCAGCACTCCACCAATCAGGCATTTATGGTAGAATGACCAGATGGAAACCACTCCTGAGTAAAAGGCACATGGCAGCCCGCTTGGAGTTTGCCAAAAGGCACCTAAAGGACTCTCAGACCATGAGAAACAAGATTCTCTGGTCTGATGAAACCAAGATTGTCACATCTGGATGAAACATGGCCCCATCCCTACAGTGAAGCATGGTGGTGGCAGCATCATGCTGTGGCGGTGTTTTTCAGCGACAGGGACTTGCAGACTAGTCAGGATCGAGGGAAAGATGAACGGAGCAAAGTACAGAGATCCTTGATGAAAACCTGCTTCAGAGCGCTAAGGACCTCAGACTGGGGTGAAGGTTCACCTTCCAACAGGACAGCGACCCTAAGCACATAGCCAAGACAACGCAGCAGTGGCTTCGGGACAAGTCTCTGAATGTCATTGAGTGGCCCTGCCAGAGCCCGGACTTGAACTTGATCGAACATCTCTGGAGAGACCTGAAAATAGCTGTGCAGCGATGCTCCCCATCCAACCTGACAGAGCTTGAGAGGATCTGCAGAGAAGAATGGGAGAAACTCCCCAAATACAGGTCTGTCAAGCTTGTAGCGTCATAACAAAGAAGATTCGAGGCTGTAATAGCTGCCAAAGGTGCTTCAACAAAGTACTGAGTAAAGGGTCTGAATACTTTCAGTTTTCATTTTCTAAAAACCTGCTTTGCTTTGTCATTATGCGGTACTGTGTGTAGATTGATGAGTAAACAACGTTTTTTCATCGATGTAAGAATAAGGCTGTAACAGAACAAAATGTGGAAAAAGTTAAAGGGTCTGAATTTCCGAATGCACTGTACGCCATGGTCGTCTCAGTCACCAGATGCCAACCACCAAATTGAAAATGTATGGGAGATTCTGGAGCGGAACCTGAGAGCGTTTTCCATCACCATCAATAATACACCAAATTATGGATTTTCACGTGAAATAATGATGTCGCATCACTCCAATAGAGTTCCAGACACTTGTAGAATCTATGCCAAGGTGCATTGAAGCTGTTCTGGCTCATGGTGGCCCAACTCCCTATTAAGACAATACGTTGGTGTTTCCTTAATTTTGGCAGTTGTGTGTGTGTGTGCGTGTGTGTGTGTCTTCTTGCCCCTCTACACCACTCCCTCTCGACCGATATGGCACATGAAATGTCATACACTACCGGTCAAAGCTATCATCAAGGCAAAGGGTGCCTATTTGAAGAATCTCAAATATAAAATATATTTGGATTTGTTAAACACTTATTTGATTACTACATGATTGCATGTGTTATTTCATAGTTTTTATGTCTTCACTATTATTCGACAATGTAGAAAATAGTAAAAATAAAGAAAAGCCCTTGAATGATTAGGGGTTCTTAACCTTTTGAATGGCAGTTTATATTTGGGTAGAATGGCTTTTTCCAGGGCTTCCTGAGTGGCACAGTGGTCAGTGCTCTGTCGCAGCTGGCCGCAACCAGGAGACCCATGGGGCGGCGCACAATTGGCCCAGCGTCGTCCGGGTTAGGGGGGGGGGGGATTTGGCCGGCAGGGATGTCCTTGTCACATCGCGCTCTAGCGACACCTGTGGCGGGCCGGGCGTGGCTCTGCTTGTGATTGTATTGGGGACAGCTTTGGCGTCCTGCATCCCATTTCTTCTTCTTCCTCCTCCTCCACTTCCTTCTCCTCTTGTCATCTCTCCTCCAGACTGTCTGGGACTGAGCCTTGGGATAAGGAGCAGTGGGTCTCCTAGAAACCTCGAAGAGGCTATGAATGAAACTCTGCTCCATATATCCAGAAGGAGCAGCATGGTAAATACATGGATTTACATTGTGGCTCTAGAAGCCAATGTTCCCAATCGAGAAGAAGGATGATGAGGAGTGATGGAACGTGACGTTGACCTTCTGGATGCCACAGACAGCAGAGATCAGCCATCTCAGAGAGAAAAAAGCTAAAGCAGGAAACATCGACTGACTCAAAAGTAATCACACATATTTAGAAGGTACCAAATACACACATTTTCCCCAGCAACACCCCCAGGTCCTCGCCCCCGCCATCCAGCCTCTGTGACTGAGTGAGGGAGGATGTTGCTGTGTCTAGCCCTCACAGAGCCTCCTGGTGCTGGGGAAAGAGACACCAGAGCTGGGCTGACACCATGCTGCCTCCCAACCACAGGACTTTGGGCCATGGTTGAGGCCCAGATGAGCCACCCACTACTAAAGAACAGAGCTAATGGTTAGAATTAACATTCCCTTCTGCTGACAGAGTGCCTAATCTTGCTGTCCCCTCACCCCAAGCCCCTATGTTCATGTTCAGCCTATAATGACTGTGATTGTGGGAAAGAGAGGCAATGAGGGAGAAAGAGAAACTGTGAGATAAGGCAAGAAGTAATAAAGAGAGAACAGAGGGATAGAAAAAGGAAGATCGAGAGAGGTTGAGAGAAAGAGAAGGAGATAATATGAAGAGATGAGGAGACGAGAGACAGTGAAAGAGAGAGTTTCTATAACACACTCTAGGGTCCACTAGAGTCTTCAGTACAGTACATTATGTGATGATAATTGGGAGGTGATAGATGGATTCTATCCGAGTGTGGGCGTGGGCCCCATGGCCCCTGTACATGAGTAGGTTCAACCTTGGCCTTCTCTTATTATTCTACTAAGAAAAGTTCTGAGCCGCCACAGCTAATGTAGCTAACACTCCTAACTACATCCCTGCCCTTACCTTACCACACTCATTTTAGGAGGTTGTCACCAATGCAATGCTGGGCATGGCTGCGAAAAAGGAAATGAGTTGCCTTAAGAGTGATGATAAACATGTTCAACTTCACTGCACTGTCAGTCAGATACCTTGGTCAAAGTCAGGTGAAAGTTTCCCTCAAATACATCCAGATACTGTCCAACACAGTTAGCTATACAGCCGTCTCTCTAAAGTACATATCACCTGGTCCCAGAGGGCACTTAAATCTGACCTGTCCTTCTGCCACTATAAAGCCCCATTCCAGTCTGGCCATACCTCACTGGCTCCAAATGACTCTGTGAATAGCATAGAAATCCTCATCAGATAAAGCCTGTGACGGTCTGTTAAAGAAAGTCCTTCCATTAGCATGCCATCCCTACCTAGAAGATGAGCAGGCTATTTCTGGCCATCAGGCCAAGGTGTCCGTCAGTCAGTCTAACTCCTGACACAAAGAGTGAGGTCTCTGATAGAGGAAATCATTATGGTCTGTCCTTGGGGTTAACCCTCTAACAGCCCTCCTCAGTCTCCCAGGCTCTTTAGAACTCAGCATCCATCTTCATTTAACTACCTAGTGGGTTTTTTCAAAACCTCCCCACATAACGAAAACCAACCGGTGCTTTGTATTAAGAGTACAATGGTACGGCTCTCCTTCAAATTCAACTGACTTTCTGAAAGGATATGGAGAGGTTTCAAAACAGAATTTCTTATTCATATGGTAATTATGCTGCAGTACACAATGATAATTGTCCTTGGTAACAACGGGCATCTCTTGACACCCGGGCACTTTTTGTCAGCGAAGCCCCAGAGGGGGAATTAACACAAATGCCAGCCACAGCGACACAAGGGGAGTTTGCATTACTTTGTTTCTCTAGTGGTTGTTATTATCTAAAGTGCTGTGTTGTTGTGCTCAGGCAGAGGGTTTTTTGTTCTTTTTTTTTCTCCACTTGTCCCCGTTTCATGTTGCAAGTTTTGGACAGTTTGCCAACAAATTACTAATTGGGTCGCAGGCTCCCTGAGGAAAGTGTGGAGCACTGTGTCAGCAAAGAAGACTGTTTATAAAAAAAAACACACCAGCCTCTGGTCGTAACAAAATGTAGATCTCTCTCCCTCTCTCCTTCTGAGAGAGCCTGACTTATTAGGGCAAACACTGCATGCCCTGGGGTCACAAGTGAAGATGCTGTCACAGAACAACACTAAAGTACACATACTTTAGATTCTGAGCCAGCAAGACTGGAGGTCCAGCTCCAAACAGAGGGGAATCAATAGGAGTTGTCTCTAAGGGGAGGTGGATTATACAGTGTGTCAGGTAAATGTCAGGCTTGCCCACTCTGGTTGAGATATCAAGTCTCCACTGAGCTAGGTAAATCTGCTTTTAGTTTTAATACAAAAAACATTTCAATCTTAATGTTCTGGTGCCGTTCGGGAAGTTTAGAGTATTGATTGGGGAATAATTTGTGGAGGAATGTAACTGTTTTTCTGGGTGATTTGTGATATTTTACTTGTGCTTCTCATGACTATTTTTTTTATTTTAATGTGTATACTGTATATACATATTTTGTGTATAATCTGTATATTTGTGTTGTATTGTGAAGGGCACATTTGAAAAAGAGACCTACATCTCAATGTCTTCCCTGGTAAAATAACTGTAAAATTAAATAAGAAGATGGCTTCTCTGTTTAATAACTGCTAATCTTTCAATTGTGTCAATCAGACCAGTAAAAAGAGGTTTATGTGGTCATGATTGCACCGACCGGATGGCCTATCGCATTTGTCCTGAAAGCTAACCATTTCCAAATGTTTATGAGAGGGAGGCAGTACACTACCTTGGCATATAAAGAGGAGAGTGGGTTGTTATAGAACACCCCTTTGGCCTGAGCCCAAACACAGGGGGAGATGTGACTGTGGAGGCAGCTAAGCTATAGCTCCAGCCAGCCACAGTGAGCTCCAGCACCAGTTTTTCATCAGGACAACCAGGCAGGATCACACAGCCAGTAGAGATGTAGACTCTACCCACCTCTCTCAATGAAGCCCACAGCACAGCTCAACCAGACAGCTCAGCTCAAATCCAAAACAAGCCTGCCTGTCTGTCTGCCAGACTGAAGAGCAGACTGAAGCATTCTGCAGCTACAGCAATCCAAACAGCTTGCCACAAAATATGTTGACTGACACAAGAGAAACGCATATGTCAGTACAGACAACAAAAATGAGAATATACGCTATTAGTTAGAATTGTTATGTCTTGTTCTTTAACAGGGTTGTCAAAAGTTCCATAGTGCATGTTGAACATTCCCAGCTTTTTTTTTTTTAAGATGAAATTAAACCCAACACATCTGATACCACAGCTATGCGCCTGTCACAGAGTAGAACAGTCTCAGAGTAACTTTGAGGAGAGGGAGACTGACTTTCTAACTTCGTCCCTGACTAGGTTTGCAAAGGGTGGGTATATTACTGGAAACCTTCTATGTTTACCGGTAAAACTACCAGAATTTTGGTCACTTTCAAGGAATAATACACTACATGACAAAAAGTATGTGGACACCTGCTCGTCAAACATCTCATTCCAAAATCATGGGCATTAATATGGAGTTGGTCCCCCCTTTGCTTCTATTACAGCCTCCACTTTTCTGGGAAGATCCAACACCACTAGATGTTGGAACATTGTTGCAGGACTTGCTTCCATTCAGCCACAAGAGCATTAGTGAGGTCAGGCACTGATGTTGGGCGATTAGGCCTGGCTCGCAGTCGGTGTTCCAATTCATCCCAAAGGTATTCGATGGCGTTGAGGTCAGGGCTCTGTGCAGGCCAGTCAATTTCTTCCACACCGATATCGACAAAACATTTCTGCATAGACCTTGCTTTGTGCACAGGGGTATTGTCATGCTTAAAAAACGAAAAGGGCCTTCCCCAAACTGTTGCACAATGTTGGAAGTACAGAATCGTCTAGAATGTCATTGTATGCTGTAGTGTTAAGATTTCCCTTCACTGGAACTAAGGGGCCTAGCCTAAACCATGAAAAACATCCCCAGACCATTATTCCTCCTCCAGCAAACATTACAGTTGGCACTATGCATTGGGGCAGGTAGCGTTCTCCTGGCATCCGCCAAACTCCGACTCGTCTCTCGGACTCCCAGATGGTGAAGCGTAATTCATCACTCCAGAGAACGCGTTTCCACTGCTCCAGAGTCCAATGGCAGCGAGCTTTACACCACTCCACCCAAAGCTTGGCATTGAGCATGGTGATCTTAGGCTTGTGTACGGCTGCTCGGCCATGGAAACCCATTTCATGAAGCTCCCGACAAACAGTTCTTGTGCTGTTTGGTAGTGAGTGTTGTAATCGAGGACAGACAGGTTTTTACGCTCAATGCACATCAGCACTCGGTGAGATTGTGTGGCTGAGCTGTTGTTGCTTTCCACTTGACAATAACAGCACTTAGAGTTGACTGGGGCAGCTCTAGCAGGGCAGAAATTTGATGAACAGACTTGTTGGAAAGGTGGCATCTTATGATGGTGCCACGTTGAAAGTCACTAAGCTCTTCAGTAAGGCCATTCTACTGCCAATGTGTGTCTATGGAGAGCGCATGGCTGTGCGGTCAATTTTATACACCGGTCAGCAACGGATGTGGCTGAAATAGCCAAATCCACTCATTTGAAGGGGCGTCCACATACTTTATATATGTGTGATTCGTTTCAGGAAACTAGGCTTATGTCGCACGTCACTACTTCACAGGAGCGCCATTTGAACATGTGAACTTTCATGTGCCTTAATAACAAACGTGTATGCCATCTGTAAATATGCAGAAAAAAATAATAATTACAAGCCTAGTTGGTTTAGCCATGGAAAGAGTCAGCAACCTTCCCACTAGCCATGATAGGCTGAGATAATGAGTGGGCTGGACAAGCCGAGAGATGAGTTCAGATTGGTCTGCCATGTAGCGCGCTTCTGTCTATAATATGAGCTGGTCAGTATGTGTAGGTAATCCTTTCTAACGCAGCTTTAAAAATATATATATATACATAACGTAGAATAACTGCATAAGTGTTGCTCTCCACTTTCTGGAGGACCAAGTTTTGAAATCAGTGGAATGCCCGGTGGAATTCAAGTATTATAGCTAAGGAGATGGAGAACATTCTGGTGTTTGATTGTAAATATGCAGGGGGAGTTGAAAAGAGAACACACAGAAGTCAGTTGTATAAAACACCTGTCTTCAGATTACATCTTCAAACTAAGGGCAACCATGGCAGAGAGGGAGAAGCGTCCATCCATCTATACGTGTAAGAGAATCTAGCTACCTACATTTGCAGATATTACACGTTTCTAATTTTGTCAGAAAGTTGCTTTTATTTCAAATTAAAAGTGTACTGTTAGCTAGCTAACGTTACGTGTATGATCTGTGTAGTAATATTATGCATATCTCAGAGCCATTTGCATTGCTAGTTACATCCTAATGTTGGCTAGCTAACATTGAACCTGGTTGGTTAACTACCTGCATATTCATGCAGGGTAGTACTGTTATGAGTTGGGATTATGGTTCATTGTTTAGCTAGCTAGCTAAATGTCTAAACAAAAGACTCCATTATGCAAGTAATTATCTCAAAAGAATGTTTATGATAACACTGCGATGACTGTCAATAGACGTAGCTGGTAAATTCGCTCTGGCTAACTACTCTGATATCAGAGCACTCTCGTCTGAGTGTGCCAAAGCACAGAATAACTGACGAATTTATGAATGCTTAACACCAGTTGAATATGGCCAGTGTCAGTAAACATCAAAAAAGTGTAATTAAATTGTTGCCAGCAGCACAGTTGCAGTCACCAACGCTCTGGATAACATAAAAACAGCCTAACCAGCTCTGCTTTGGCGAGTAAAATGGTCAGAGTGAGCTGTTCTCTCATTTGTGTCTGGAAGTAGCTAGCAAGCTAGCCAACGTTAGCCAGTTAGCTTGGATGCTTGACTGCTGTTGTTGGGTCAGAACGCTCGGACCAACCCTACTTTTCGGCCAGAGCGTCCAGTGTGCTCTCTGAACACTCAGAGCGAAACACTCTGAATTTACGAACGGCCAATCTGACAACGCTCTGAGGTTACGAATGCCCAGAGCACACTCTGGCACTCGAGATTAAATTCACAAACACACCCGTAGTATAAGCCATCCTTTAGTCTTGAAACTCTTTGGTTGTTTAGTACATAGTCTCACATGTGAATCCTTAAAGAGATGGGTGGGTCTGAAGCTTAAAGGGGTGTGAACGATGCTGAATGGGTGTAGACAAAGAAGTGCTCTCCAGTAGGTACCAAAACATTCAAGGGCCATTTTCTCAAAAGTGAGTTTATCAACTTTAAAAGCACAATTACTTTCCCATTGTTCCCCAACTGTAGTGTATGATATACAATTATCTAGCTCTGAGTCTCTACTTTTATCCTATGTAAAATACACAATTTCAAATTTTGCTAGATAAGACCAAATCGTGCTGGTCGGTCACATATAGTGTATATGGATTTTTTAAATTTTTATATAGGATGACAAAGCTGTAAAACATTACCTTAAATATAAACCATCAACTTAGTGAATACCATGGTTTTTAAAATTAGGATTTCAGCATGAAATATCCTTTATATTTTGTTTACATACTTAAATGTATTTTACTATGTCAATATGTGTTTGTTGCAAATATTTAGGGACCAAACTGGTGGCAGTTGTGAAAAAAATCTATAGTTGTAAGAGTTGCAGAGTTAATTGAAAATAACGCCATTGTTAATTAGATGCTTTTTAAATTAATTAGGTTATTTTATCTTAAACCATATGGACTATCCACTACAAACTCATGGACACAGATATAAAAAAAWTATACACTATATTATATATTTTTTTTTATTCAAGTAGAAATTACCAAAATTACCATTACCAATTACCATTACCTGTTAATTACGTACATTTCAGAAGATTCTGGTAAATTACATGTGGCTTTGCAACCCTATCCCTGACTGAAGTGTTGTAAGAGGCAGACAGCCGTTTGCAACAAAGCAGCCATAAAGTTTCAGCAACAGTGGAACTCTCCATCTCAGCAGACACTACAACAGATCTCATGTTATGGGCTGCTCTAACACTACAGTTAGTATTGAGACTTCTCAGACCAGGAGACAACTGAGAGTCATTCCAGTCTGTAGTGTGTATCACACTAAAGTGCATACTAACTCCTGGTCCTCTGGTTTGTCAGTTGTGTTTTACTTCTCTCCAGGCGGCAGGCTTAAATGAGCTTGTTGTCAGGGAAACTGTCTCTGCCAAAGATCCCCCTCTCCTCTTTTCCATGGAGACGGGATACTTTGATAATCCCAGGGATTGAAAGAGAGGAGGGGTGGTTGGAGTGAGGAGGGGTGGTGGGAGTGAGGAGAGCCTGGCTGGGGATCTGAAGCCCTGGGCTAAACCAGGAGACTGTCATCATGATGTGCATACAGTCACACTTACACACATCATGCACACTCACACACTTACACACAAAGCTTTTTTCATGAAGCTCCTGACAAACAGTTCTTATTCTGACGTTGCTTCCAGAGGCAGTTTGGAACTCAGTAGTCCAATTGTGTGAGCTTGTGTGGCTTACCACTTTGCGGCTGAGCCGTTGTTGCTCCTAGACGCTTCCACTTCACAATAACAGAACTTACAGTTGACCAGGGCAGCCCTAGCAGGGCAGAAATTTGACGAACTGACTTGCTGGAAAGGTGGAATCCTATGACGGTGCCACGTTGAAAGTCACTGAGCTCTGCAGTAAGGTCATTCTACTGCCAATGTTTGTCTATGGAGATTGCATGGCTGTGTTCAATTTTATACACCCGTCAGCAACGGGTGTGGCTGAAATAGACGAATCCACTAATTTGAAGGGATGTCCACAAACCTCTCTACATATATTGTACTTCAATTAATCACAATGCTAGAGAGCAATGCAAAATTAGTTTTCCATTCTTATCAACACAATGTCACACACATTAAACTCAAGCAAAAGACAACCATTCTATTCAGTTGCTCACAGGTACAAAATATTGAAAATCTGAACAAAGGATAAGATGTAAATTCCTTCCCTGCTCTCAAAGCAAGACAAATAAACAATTTAATTTTGAACAGAATATAAAAAAGTGATCCAGGCATGAAAATCTGGAGTACAATAACATGCCAACAGGTCTCTAGGGAGGGAGTATCCATATGAAAGTATTCCTCCTATCTCAGGCTGTGCCAGTGACAGGAGAGAGAGATTAATAGCCCAACATTGGAGTGTTCTGCTTTCGCTGGCTGCAGATTGACAGCATTATCACACATTATTAATGTACAAAAGACAATGAGCAGCCCGGACTGTCAACCAACGCCTTGTTAAATCTGTCTGTGTGAGTGAGTGAGTGAGTGAGTGAGTGAGTACAAACACCTACCTGGAGGTGACAGTATTCCCTCCCAAATATGCCCCCCTAGACACAACTATGACAAAACAACCAACAAAAATGGTTCACAACTCCTGTCTCACGCTGAGTCTGTACATAGTCAATGATAGGCTTCGAGGAGACTCCTATGGTAGGTACACATACAGCTCATCCCTTGGCAGTAGTACTGTAGTTTATTTTATCACTGACCTCAACCTAGTCTCTCAGTGTTCACAGTCATCCCACGAACACCCCTATCAGATCACAGCAAAATCACAGTCTACCTGAACAGAGCAATGCTCAAATCATGAGGCTTCAAAGCCAAAGGAACTGCACAATATAAGGAAATGCTATAGATGAAAGGGAAGTAGTGTTGAAACCTACCAAATAACAATTAGGCAACAACAAATTCAATCCCTTTTAGACAACTTTCTGGACAAAACATTGTACTGTAATAGTGAAGGGGTAAACTTGGCAGTAGAAAGCCTAAACAGTATATTTTACATTTCAGCTTCCCTATGAAATCTACAAATTTTAAGCAGACAACCTAAGAAAATTAACAACAATGACAAATAGTTTGATGAAGAATGAAAAAACAGAAAGAAATTGAGAAACCTATCCAACCAAAAACATAGAGAAGTCTACGCCTTCACTATGGCGAATCACTAAAACAATACAGAAATACACTATAGAAAAAGAAGGAACAGTATGTCAGAAATCAGCTCAATGTAATTGAAGAATCCATAAAATCTAAGCACTTCTGTGAAAATTTAAACACACTAAATAAACAACAACACGAAGAGTTATCTATCAAAACAGATGTGTGGATAAACCACTTCTCTAATCTTTTTGGCTCTATAAGAAAGAACAGCAAAAACATATACGTGATCAATTACAAATCTTAGAATCAGCTAATAAAAGACTATCAGAACCCACTGGATTCTTCAATTACATTGAATGAACTACAGGACAAAATACAAACACTCAAAGGCCTGTGGTGTTGATGGTGTTCTACATGATATAATATACAGACCACAAATTCCAATTGACTATAGTTAAACTCTTTAACATCATCCTCAGCTCTGGCATCTTCCACAATATTTGGAACCAAGGACTGATAACCCCAATCCACAAAAGTGGAGACAAATTTGACACCAATAACTACCGTGGGATATGCGTCAACAGCAACCTTGGGGAAATCCTCTGCATTATCATTAACAGCATACTTGTACATTTCCTCAGTGAAAACAATGTACTGAGCAAATGTCAAATGGGCTTTTTACCAAATTACCGTAAAAGACAAACCATGTATTCACCCTGCACACTCTAATTGACAAACAAACAAACCAAAACAAAGGCAAAGTCTTCTCATGCTTTGTTGACTTCAAAAAAGCTTTTGACTCAATTTGGCATGAGGGTCTGCTAAACAAATTGAAGGAAAGTGGTGTTGAGGGAAAAACATAAATTATAAAATCCATGTACACAAACAACAAGTGTGCAGTTAAAATAGGCAAAACACACACCATTTTCCCCCTCGGGGCCGTGGGGTGAGACAGGGATGCAGCTTAAGACCCAGCCATTTCAACATATATGTCAATGGATTGACAAGGGCACTAGAACAGTCTGCAGCACCCAGCTTCACCCTACTAGAATCTGAAGTCAAATGTCTTAGTGATGATCTGGTGCTTCTGTCCCCAATCTACAGCAGCACCTAGATCTTCTGCACAGATTCTGTCAGACCTGGGCACTGACAGTAAATCTCAGTAAGACAAAAATAATGATGTTCCAAAAAAGGTCCAGTTGCCAGGACCACAAATACAAATTCCATCTAGACACTTTTTCCCTAGAGCACACAAAATGTATACATACCTCGGCCTAAACATCAGCACCACGGGTAACTTCCACAAAGCTGTGAACAATCAGAAAGACAAGACAAGAAGGGCTTTCTATGCCATCAAAAGGAACATATAATGTGAAATACCTATTAGGATCTGGCTAAAAAATAGAACCCATTGCCCTTCATGGTTGTGAGGTCTGGGGTCTGCTCACCAACCAAGAACTCACAAAATGGGACAGACACCAAATTGAAAAAAATATCCGGTGTACAATGTAAAACACCAAATAATACACGCAGAGCAAAATTAGGCCGATACCCGATAATTATCAAAATCCAGAAAAGAGCCATTCAATTCTACAACCACTTGAAAGGAAGCGATTCCCAAACCTTCCATAACAAAGCCATCATCTACAGAGAGATTAACCTGGAGAAGAGTCCCCTAAGCAAGCTGGTCCTGGGGCTCTGTTCACAAACAGACCCCACAGAGCCCCAGGACAGCAACACAATTAGACCCAACCAAATCATGAGAAAACAAAAAAGATTATTATTTCCAATGTGTCAAGTAATTAACGAAAAAACAGAGCAAACTAGAATGCTATTTGGCCCTAAACAGACAGTACACAGTGGCAGATTACCTGACCACTGACTGACCCAAAATTAAGGAAAGCGTTGACTATGTACAGATTTAGTGAGCACAGCCTTGCTATTGAGAAAGGTCACCATGGGCAGACCTGGCTCTCAAGAGAAGACAGGCTATGTGCACACTGCCCAAAAAATGAGGTGGAACTCACTTCCTAAGCTCCTGCCAAATGTATGACCATATTAGAGACACATATTTCCCTCAGATTACACAGAACTACAAAAAAACGAATCCAATTTTGGTAAACTCCCATATATATTGGGTGAAATACCACAGTGTGCAATCCCAGCAGCAAGAGTTGTGACCTATTGCCAGAAGAAAAGGACAACCAGTGAAGAACAAACACCATTGTAAACACAACCCATATTTCTGTTTATTTATTTTCCCTTTTGTACTTTAACTATTTGTACATCGTTACAACACTGTATATAGACATAATGACATTTGAAATGTCTCTATTATTTTGGAACTTGTGTGAGTGTTATATTTACTGTTCACTTTTTACTATTTATTTTATCCATTTCACTTGCTTTGGCAATCTAAACATATATTTCCCATGCCAATAAAGCCCCTTGAATTGAATGGAGAGAAACAGGTGAGAGAGGGGGGAGAGTGGGAGGGTGAGAGGTAAAAAAACAGGAGTGGAGAGAGACAGAGACAGAAGGGGAGAGTGATGAGAGATGCACACAAGGACAAAAACACACTCCCTACTGTCCATCTGATTCACTGTCACCATGAACATGTACTGGCTCATTTACCATAATGGAAATGCGAGGAAATAGACGCATATTAAATAAACCATCAATGTGATAAGATACATGACCATCAATACAGGAGAGCTAACGTGTGATTCAATTAGCTTATTACTTTATTACTTCCACATAACAAACAGGGCAATTAGTAAGCTTGAGGGAATTAGTCACTAGTACATCTTAGCGGGGGGCTAATTAAAACTGCTAGTTTAATCTTTAAAATAATGGCTATTTTAAGTTAATCCATGGGTCCTGCTAATGCACACCTCCCCTCACAGTCTCTGTCCTGCTAACCAGTGTCCTTATCTCTGGGTGTAACCTAACTAGAGAGAATAGGGACAGTCTCCTGTCAGTGTGCTAGCTCTGTCTCTCACCGTCTGTCACCACATCTCCCTCCCTCCCCATCTCTCTCCAGAATGTCTGCCAATCTCTCGCTCTTTCTGTGTAGAACTCATTCATGCGATATACTGGTTGTCTGCTCTTTTAGGATTGAGCCGAGTCAGTCAGTCAGTCACAGTGAAGGCTGAAGAGCTGTGTACATGCCATGCACGGAGAGCTGGAGAGGACACTAACAAGTATTTGTTGTAGGTGTCCGGCAGCCCAACCATCCCCCCTTCCCACCCCTCCCTACTCCACACCCAGCCCGTGTGTTTCTGTTCATTGCACTTGGGTACACCGCTGTCATCCTCTCCTCTCCTGCTCAGTGCCACAAAAAAAAAAATCTTTAGGAACGGAGATGCTCATCGCTCACTTGGCGGTCATCAGGAAGCTTCATTACATATGGTCATTATCAAGAGCAGGGATTCAGAAACTTTTTCCACTCGGGCCACCCTTCCAGCAGTGGGGAACATTATATATCTTTTGCTGTTTTTTTGCGATCGCTAACTTTTGCTGCTGATAAATGGGTTGTGTTTTTGGCTATTGTGGTAAGCTAATATAATGCTATATTGTGTTTTCGCTGTAAAACACTTAAAAATCTGAAATATTGGCTGGATTCACAAGATGTTTATCTTTCATTTGCTGTACACCATGTATTTTTCATAAATGTTTTATGATGAGTATTTAGGTATTTCACGTTGGTCTCTGTAATTGTTCTAGCTGCTTTGGTGATATTTGTGATTGTAGCTGCAATGTAAAACTATGATTTATACCTGAAATATGCAAATTTTTCAAACAAAACATAGATTTATTGTATAACATGTTATAANTAGCTGCAATGTAAAACTATGATTTATACCTGAAATATGCAAATTTTTCAAACAAAACATAGATTTATTGTATAACATGTTATAAGACTGTCATCTGATGAAGTTGTTTCTTGGTTAGTGACTAATTCTATCTCTATTTGGGGGTTTTGTGCAAGCTACCTGTGCTGTGAAAGAAATGTCTGTGCTTTTTTGTATTTGGTGGTGAGCTAACATAAATATACGTGGTGTTTTCGCTGTAAAACATTTTTAAAAATCGGACATGTTGGCTGGATTCACAAGATGTTTATCTTTCATTTGCTGTATTGGACTTGTTAATGTGTGAAAGTTAAATATTTCAAAAAAATAATTTTCAGTGGAATGTGTTCCCCGGGGCTAGACACGTTAAAGCAAGACTGAGTTCCTTTAAAAAATAATAAAAATAAGATTTTATAATAATACATATATACAGACAGACGTGTGTATACACACATATATATATATATATATATATATATATATATATATATATATATAAACATATACACACAGTTTAAGTCGGCTACCCGGGCTGGCAAAACCCTGGATCATTGTTACTCTAACTTCCGCAACGCATATAAAGCCCTCCTTTCGGAAAATCTGACCACGACTCCATTTTGTTGCTCCCAGCCTATAGACAGAAACTAAAACAGGAAGCGCCTGTGCTTAGGTCTGTTCCACGCTGGTCCGACCAATCGGATTCCACGCTTCAAGACTGCTTCGATCCCATGGACTGTGACCTGTTCCGCATAGCGGCAGACAACAACATTGATGAACACGCTGATTCGGTGAGCGAGTTAATTAGCAAGTGCATCGGTGATGTTGTACCCACAGCGTCTATTAAAACATTCCCCAACCAGAAACCGTGGATTGATGGCAGCATTCGCGCAAAACTGAAAGCGCGAGCCACTGCTTATAATCAGGGCAAGGTGACCGGAAACATGACCGAAACCAAACAGTGTAGCTATTCCCTCCGCAAGGCAATCAAACAAGCTAAGCTTCAGTATAGAGACAAAGTAGAGTCGCAATTCAACGGCTCAGACACGAAAGGTACAGTGGGGCAAAAAAGTATTTAGTCAGCCACCAATTGTGCAAGTTCTCCCACTTAAAAAGATGAGAGAGGCCTGTAATTGTCATCATAGGTACACTTCAACTATGACAGACAAAATGACAAGAAAAAAAATCCAGAAAATCCCATTGTAGGATTTTTTATGAATTTATTTGCAAATTATGGTGGAAAATAAGTATTTGGTCACCTACAAACAAGCAAGATTTCTGGCTCTCACAGACCTGTAACTCCTTCTTTAAGAGGCTCCTCTGTCCTCCACTCGTTACCTGTATTAATGGCACCTGTTTGAACTTGTTATCAGTATAAAAGACACGTGGCCACAACCTCAAACAGTCACACTCCAAACTCCACTATGGCCAAGACCAAAGAGCTGTCAAAGGACACCAGAAACAAAWTTGTAGACCTGCACCAGGCTGGGAAGACTGAATCTGCAATAGGTAAGCAGCTTGGTTTGAAGAAATCAACTGTGGGAGCAATTATTAGGAAATGGAAGACATACAAGACCACTGAAATCTCCTCGACTGGGGCTCCACGCAGATCTCACCCGTGGGGTCAAAATGATCACAAGAAGGTGAGCAAAAATCCCAGACCACAACGGGGGGACTAGTGAATGACCTGCGAGAGTGGACAAAGTAACAAGCCTACCATCAGTAACAACACTACGGCGCCAGGGACTCAAATCCTGCAGTGCCAGACGTGTTCCCCTGCTTAAGCCAGTACATGTCCAGGCCCGTCTGAAGTTTGCTAGAGAGCATTTGGATGATCAGAAGAAGATTGGAGAATGTCATATGGTCAGATGAAACCAAAATAGAACCTTTTGGTAAAAACTCAACTCATCGTGTTTGGAGGACAAAGAATGCTGAGTTGCATCAAAGAACACCATACTACTGTGAAGCATGGGGTGGAACATCAATGCTTGGGGCTGTTTTTTCTGCAAAGGGACCAGGACGACTGATCTGTAAAAGGAAAGAAATGAATGGGGCCATGTATGTGAGATTTTGGAGTGAAAACCTCTATCCATCAGCAAGGGCATTGAAGATGAAACGTGGCTGGGTCTTCAGCATGACAATGATCCCAAACACATCGCCTGGGCAACGAAGGAGTGGCTTCGTAAGAAGCATTTTAAGTCCTGGAGTGGCCTAGCCAGTCTCCAGATCTCAACCATAGAAAATCTTTGGAGGGAGTGAAAGTCCGTGTTGCGCCAGAACAGCCCAAAACATCATTGCTCTAAGGAGATCGCATGGAGGAATGGGCCAAAATACCAGCAACAGTGTGTGAAAACCTTGTGAAGACTTACAGAAAATGTTTGACCTCGTCATTGCAACAAAGGGAATATAACAACTATTGAGATATAACTTTTGTGATTTCCAATACTTATTTCCACCTATTTGCAAATAAATTCATTAAAAATCCTACAATGTGATTTTCTGGACAAGTGGAATACCTATGTAAGAAAGCTGTTCATAGACTGCAGCTCAGCATTTAACACCATAGTACCTCCAAACTCGTCATTATCATTATCACCTCCGGTTGGGCGAGCGGTCGCATTCGCACTTCGGTTCCGCAGGTAGTATAACTTTTCATTACATTTCATTACATTTCATTATAGTACAACGGTTTTGATTTGTCTAATCTTAGCAATTTTTTCTTAGCTAGCTACATGCCGTCTTTGTATCAAAGATAATTGCGTAATTATCGTATTTCGTCGTCCTACCGTAGTCTACACTGCATCTGCCAGCAGCTAGCCGCTAGCAAACGTCCACGTCTACCGAATAGCAGCACTGTAGAAACTATTTACACTCAACTGAACGACTTGATTAGTGTAGTGTTAGCTAGCTACATAGTTGTCTTTGCTGTCTTCGTATCCAAGATAATTGTGTAGTTTAGAGTGTGTAGTTTTAGAGTGATTATCTTAATTTACCGAGGTTAGCTAGCCAGCTATTTGTCGTCTTAACGTAGGAGACACTGCTAGCTAGCCAACAGCTAGCCAACGTCTACCGAATAGAACTTCCGCACTCACAACCCGGTCGCATTCCGCTTCGCTCCACAGGTAGTATCACATTTTCATTTCATTTCATTACAGTAACAACGGTTTGATTTGTTTGATCGTAGCTAGCTACATAGCTAGCTAACATAGCCGTCTTGTATCAAAGATAATTGTGTAGTCTAGAGCGATTTTCTAGTTAGCTAGCCAGCTATTGTCGTTCTTTTTAACGCAACGTAATCAACACTGCTAGCTAGCCAGCTAGCCCCGAATAGCAGCACTTGTAGAAACTATTACACTCAACGGAACGACTTGATTAGTGTAGTGTCAACAACGCAGCCACTGCCAGCTAGCCTACAAAGTCAACAACGCAGCCACTGCCAGCTAGCCTACTTCAGCAGTACTGTATCATTTTAATCATTTTAGTCAATAAGATTCTTGCTACGTAAGCTTAACTTTCTGAACATTCGAGACGTGTAGTCCACTTGTCATTCAACTCCTTTGCATTAGCGTAGCCTCTTCTGTAGCCTGTCAACTATGTGTCTGTCTTCCCTGTTCCTCTCTTCTCTGCACAGACCATACAAACGCTCCACACCGCGTGGCGCGGCCACCCTAATCTGGTGGTCCAGCGCGCACGACCCACGTGGAGTTCCAGGTTCCGTAGCCTCTGGAACTGCCGATCTGCGGCCAACAAGGCAGAGTTCATCTCAGCCTATGCCTCCCTCCAGTCCTCGACTTCTTGGCACTGACGGAAACATGGATCACCACAGATAACACTGCTACTCCTACTGTCTCTCTTCGTCCGCCCACGTGTTCTCGCACACCCCGAGAGCTTCTGGTCAGGGGGTGGTGGCACGGGGATCCTCAATCTCTCCAAGTGGTCATTCTCTCTTTCTCCCTTACCCATCTGTCTATCGCCTCCTTTGAATTCCATGCTGTCACAGGTACCAGCCCTTTCAAGCTTAACATCCTTATCATTTATCGCCTCCCAGGTTCCCTCGGAGAGTTCATCAATGGCTTGATGCTTGATAAGCTCCTTTCCTGAGGCGGCTCACTCTCACAGTTCTGGGCGACTTTAACCTCCCACGTCTACTTTGACTCATCCTCTCTGCCTCCTTCTTTCACTCCTCTCCTCTTTTGACCTCACCCTCTACCTTCCCCCCTACTCACAAGGCGGCAATACGCTCGACCTCTCTTTACTAGATGCTGTTCTTCCACTAACCTCATTGCAACTCCCCTCCAAGTCTCCGACCACTACCTTGTATCCTTTCCCTCTCGCTCTCATCCAACATTCCCACACTGCCCTACTCGGATGGTATCGCGCCGTCCCAACCTTCGCTCTCTCTCTCCCCGTACTCTCTCTCTTCCCTCTATCATCTCTTCCTCTGCTCAAATTTCTCCAACTATCTCCTGATTCTGCCTCCTCAACCTCCCTCTCTCCTTTCTGCATCCTTTGACTCTCTATGTCCCTATCCTCCAGGCCGGCTCGGTCCTCCCTCCGCCGCTGGCTGCGACTCATTGCGAGCTCACAGAACAGGGTCCGGGCAGCCGAGCGGAAATGAGGAAAACTCGCCTCCCTGCGGACCTGGCATCCTTTCATCCCTCCTCTCTACATTTTCCTCTTCTGTCTCTGCTGCTAAAGCCACTTTCTACCACTCTAAATTTCAAGCATCTGCCTCTAACCTAGGAAGCTCTTTGCCACCTTCTCCTCCCTCCTGAATCCTCCTCCCCTCCCCCTCTCTGCAGATGACTTCGTCAACCATTTTGAAAAGAAGGTCGACGACATCCGATCTCGTTTGCTAAGTCAAACGACACCGCTGGTTCTGCTCACACTGCCCTACCCTGTGCTCTGACTCTTTCTCCCTCTCTCTCCAGATGAAATTCGCGTCTTGTGACGGCGGGCCGCCCAACAACCTGCCCGCTTGACCCTATCCCCTCCTCTCTTCTCCAGACCATTTCCGGAGCACTTCTCCCTTACCTCACTCGCTCATCAACTCATCCTTGACCGCTGGCTACGTCCCTTCCGTCTTCAAGAGAGCGGAAGTTGCACCCCTTCTGAAAAAACCTACACTCGATCCCTCGATGTCAACAACTACAGACCAGTATCCCTTCTTTCTTTTCTCTCCAAAACTCTTGAACGTGCCGTCCTTGGCCAGCTCTCCCGCTATCTCTCTCAGAATGACCTTCTTGATCCAAATCAGTCAGGTTTCAAGACTAGTCATTCAACTGAGACTGCTCTTCTCTGTATCACGGAGGCGCTCCGCACTGCTAAAGCTAACTCTCTCTCCTGCCTCTCATCCTTCTAGACCTATCGGCTGCTTCGATACTGTGAACCATCAGATCCTCCTCTCCACCCTCTCCGAGTTGGGCATCTCCGCGCGGCCCACGCTTGGATTGCGTCCTACCTGACAGGTCGTCTCCTACCAGGTGGCGTGGCGAGAATCTGTCTCCTCACCACGTGCTCTCACCACTGGTGTCCCCCAGGGCTCTGTTCTAGGCCTCTCCTATTCTCGCTATACACCAAGTCACTTGGCTCTGTCAAACCTCACATGGTTCTCCTATCATTGCTATGCAGACGACACACAATTAATCTTCTCCTTTCCCCCTTCTGATGACCAGGTGGCGAATCGCATCTCTGCATGTCTGGCAGACATATCAGTGTGGATGACGGATCACCACCTCAAGCTGAACCTCGGCAAGACGGAGCTGCTCTTCCTCCGGGGGAAGACTGCCGTTCCATGATCTCGCCATCACGGTTGACAACTCCATTGTGTCCTCCTCCCAGAGCGCTAAGAACCTTGGCGTGATCCTGGACAAACCCTGTCGTTCTCAACTAACATCAAGGCGGTGGCCCGTTCCTGTAGGTTCATGCTCTACAACATCCGCAGAGTACGACCCTGCCTCACACAGGAAGCGGCGCAGGTCCTAATCCAGGCACTTGTCATCTCCCGTCTGGATTCTGCAACTCGCTGTTGGTGGGTCCCTGCCTGTGCCATTAAACCCCTACACTCATCCAGAAGCCGCAGCCCGTCTGGTGTTCAACCTTCCCAAGTTCTCTCACGTCACCCGCTCCTCGCTCTCTCCACTGGCTTCCAGTAGAAGCTCGCATCGCTCCAAGACCATGGTGCTTGCCTACGGACGCTGTGAGGGGAACGGCCTCAGTACCTCCAGGCTCTGATCAGGCCTACACCCAAACAAGGGCACTGCGTTCATCCACCTCTGGCCTGCTCGCCCTCCCTACCGAGGAAGTGTTCCCGCTCAGCCCAGTCAAAACTGTTCGCTGCTCTGGCCCCAATGGTGGAACAAACTCCCTCACGACGCCAGGACAGCGGAGTCAATCACCACCTTCCGGAGACCCTGAAACCCCACCTCTTTAAGGAATACCTAGGATAGGTAAAGTAATCCTTCTCACCCCCCCCCCTTAAAAAGATTTAGATGCACTATTGTAAAGTGGCTGTTCCACTGGATGTCATAAGGTGAATGCACCAATTGTTAAGTCGCTCTGGATAAGAGCGTCTGCTAAATGACTTAAATGTACATGTAAATTATGCTCGAGACCCTGGGTCTCGACCCTCCTGTGCAACTGGGTCCTGGGACTTCCTGACGGGCCGCCCCCAGGTGGTGAGGGTAGGTAACAACATCTCCACCCCGCTGATCCTCAACACTGGGGCCCCACAAGGGTGCGTTCTCAGCACTTTCCTGTACTCCCTGTTCACCCATGACTGCGTGACCATGCACGCCTCCAACTCAATCATCAAGTTTGCAGGCGACACTACAGTGGTAGGCTTGATTACCAACAACGACGAGATGGCCTACAGGGAGGAGGTGAGGGCCCTTGGAGTGTGGTGTCAGGAAAATAACCTCACACTCAATGTCAACAAAACAAAAGACATGATCGTGGACTTCAGGAAACAGCAGAGGGAGCAGCCCCCTACCCACATCGACGGGACAGTAGTGGAGAAGGGGGAAAGTTTTAAGTTTCTCGGCGTACACATCACGGACAAACTGAAATGGTCCACCCACACAGACAGCGTGGTGAAGAAGGTGCAGCAGCGCCTCTTCAATCTCAGGAGGCTGAAGAAATTTGGCTTGGCACCGAAAACACTCAAACTTTTACAGATCCTGTCGGGCTGTATCACCGCCTGGTACGGCAACTGCTCCGCCCACAACCGTAAGGCTCTCCAGAGGGTAGTGAGGTCTGCACAACGCATCACCGGGGAAAACTACCAACCCTCCAGGACACCTACACCACCCGGTGTTACAGGAACGCCAAAAAGATCATCAAGGACAACAACCACCCGAGCCACTGCCTGTTCACCCCGCTATCATCCAGAAGGCGAGGTCAGTACAGGTGCATCAAAGCTGGGACCGAGAGACTGAAAAACAGCTTCTCTCTCAAGGCCATCAGACTGTTAAACAGCAATCACTAACATTGAGTGGCTGCTGCCAACATACTGACTCATCTCTAGCCACTTTAAAAATGGAAAAATTGATGTAATAAATGTATCACTAGCCACTTTAAACAATGCCACTTTATATAGTGTTTACATACCCTACATTACTCATCTCATATGTATATACTGTATTCTATACCATCTACTGCATCTTGCATTTGCCGTTCTGCCATCGCTCATTCATATAATTTTTATGTACATATTCTTATTCATTCCTTTACACTTGTGTGTATAAGGTAGTTGTTGTGAAATTGTTAGGTTAGATTACTTGTTGGATATTACTGCATGGTCGGAACTAGAAGCACAAGCATTTCGCTACTCGCATTAACATCTGCTAACCATGTGTATGTGACAAATAAAAATGTATTTGATTTGTTTACATACACCTTAGCCAAATACATTTAAACTCAGTTTTTCACAATTTCTGACATTTAATCCTAGCAAAAATTCCCTGTCCTAGGTCAGTTAGGATCACCACTTTATTTTAAGAATGTGAAATGTCAGAATAATAGTAGAAAGAATAATTTATTTCAGCTTTTATTTCTTTCATCACATTCCCAGTGGGTCAGAAGTTAACATACACTCAATTAGTATTTGGTAGTATTGCCTTGAAATTGTTTAACATGTGTCAAACGTTTCAGGTAGCCTTCCACAAGCTACCCACAATAAGTTGGGTGAATTTTGGCCCATTCCTCTTGACAGAGCTGGTGTAACTGAGTCAGGTTTGTAGGCCTCCTTGCTCACACAAGCTTTTTCAGTTCTGCCCACACAATTTTCGATAGGAATTAAGGTTAGGGCTTTTGTGATGGCCACTCCAATACCTTGACTTTGTTTGTCCTTAAGCCATTTTGACACAAACTTTGGAAGTATCCGGTTTTTATCCGGGGGTAGGGGGGGGGGGGGGGGCATTGAATCCATTTTAGAATAAGGCTGTAACAAAATGTGGAAAAAGCCAAGGGGTCTGAATACTTAATGCACAGAGCCAGTCCTAGCCTTTTGAGGGCCCTAAGCGAAAATTTTTGTCTGTCTCCCGTTACTGCTCTCCCCAGACAGCCTCCGACACACTCACCCCATTACGCTCTACTTCATTCTCATGCTCTCTCCCTCTCATCAACCCTCTCCTTCTCAGTCAGAGCATCCCCACTGTCCACTACTACCCATGATTCACCTACAACTCTCAATGGCGTTCTTTATCCTGACCTGGACCAATTCATATGACCACAAACACAACCCCAGTAAGCCTATCTAATAACAGTCATTTCACTGCTGGTGATTGGTCCTGCTCTAAACTTTATAATGATAAGGCCCCCCCAAGACAGTACAGTAGGTGCTGGCTAGCTGACTCAGGGCTGCTGGATGGGCTCAAGACACATACATGCCTCTTTTTTGTCCCCTGTCTCAAACATGAACCTTTACCTCCTGGCTGTAACGTCTCACCCCCAGTGGAGCAGCTCATTAGGAGTGCGCAGAGGAGGGGGACTGCTGGGTCAATGAGGGTCAGGGGTAATGGTCTCACTCAAGTCTGCTCTGTTTCTGGATTGGAGGAGAGGTGTGGAGGGAGAGAGACGGAGGGGGAGCACTCAGATGGGTCTCTGACTGCCGATCCATAACCATGCTGTGAGTTAAAATACCAAATCCACACCTTCCGATCTGCCAGATCAACCCACCGCCAACCTACCTCCTGTCTTCCCTGCCTACCAAAGCCTCCCTGACGAAACAGGGAGTCCACAGGCAAGTGCTGCTTAATGTAGGGCTCCTATTCTCCTCAGCCTCAGGCTTTTAGGATCCACTGGGGGGGGGGGGGGGGGGGGGGGGGAGTGCAACATTTCAATGGGAAAAGGACTTGCCACTCTCTCCCACCTGTGTGTTATTTGTGGTCTTCTCTTGCTCGGGGAGGCTGAGAGAGCTGGAGGAGGAGAGGAGGAAAGCAGGCTGGCAGGCTCACACCACTGGCTGAACAGCCACTAATGTAAGTCTGACCCAAGACCCTCTAATGCTTCTACACAGTCAGAGACTTGCCTGTCTCCACATTTACACACAGCTAGTCATGGCCTCGAAGTCCTATACTAAGGAAACACAAGCAGAGTTGGCAACTCAATCTGTCATAGCTGATACATTTGGTTCAGAGTCACCAATGTAATGTGACCATTTCATTGGTTCAGAGTCACCAATGTAATGTGACCATTTCCAATCAGTGCTTAGATCATAACGGTTAAATAATTACAGAGGATCCCTCTAAGAAACAGACAACACTGTCCACACTACTCGAACCAAGTAGCCTGATCTACTGGTAACTGCCAAAATAAAGGAAACGCCAACATAAAGTGTCTTAAATTGGGCGTTGGGCCACCACGAGCCGCCAGTACAGCTTTAATGCGCCTGGATGCGACACCATTCTACCACAAGAAATTCCATAATTTGTTGTTTTGTTGATGGTGGTGGAAAACACCGTCTCAGGCACCGCTCCAATATCTCCCATAAGCGTTCAATTGGGATGAGATCTGGTGACTGAGACAACCACACACATGTTTCCAGCAGCATTTTAAAATCACCGGACATTTAAGAAATGTAATGGTTGTGTAACGTGATTAGGGCATCCATCCACAGTTCTCAGAATGACATAAATTACATTTAGTTTATGGTAATTCATCTCGACATAACATGCAACTCGGATGCAATGGCGTGCGTCATTCTTACCAAATTCTGGTGAGCAATTTGAAGATGTTATAATACATAGGTGGCACGTTCATAAGGCTAGAGGAAGCCTTCCCTAAATGACATTTGATTGAATTGCCAACATTATATAGCCTAATTAGCTTACTCCTACACAGAAATAAATACAATCATTCAAAATACACTGAGTCTACAAAGCATTAGGAACACCTTCCTAATATTGAGTTGCACCCCTTTTGCTCTCAGAACAGCCTCAATTCGTTGGGGCATGGAATATACAAGGTGTCAAAAGCTTTCCACAGGGATGCTGACCCATGTTGACTCCATTGATACACAAGGGAAACTGTTGAATGTGAAAAACCCAGCAGCGTTTCAGTTCTTGACACACTCAAACCGGTGTGTCTGGCACCTACTACCTTATTGTTGAGTTCAGAGACGCAGACAGTCATATCGCATTATAAAAAAATACAAGTCGGGATAAAACAGTTTGGAAAACAAATGGCTATTGCTGTAAAGAGAAGACAATGAAAAGACTACAACCTGTCTTTTAGTTATCAAAATGCTCTACTTAATTGAGTGAAAAGTGGCTTACATCGGCGTACATCCAGTGGAGAACATCGGCCATATCCCTGGTGAGTGTGCATACTGGTCTTTATCATCAGCGCAACTTTTGTTTGTTTTTGGACAATAATTTCCTTCTCCAGGTTAGATGGACTTCATATTGTATGTGTCTCCCCTTTTCATAGGCCTAATATATAGATCAGACAACATCATTTTTATTGATCCGTTTGTCAGTGTCTTACATAAGTCTGCAAATGCAAATGCAGGGATAAGCTTCTCCAAACTTGAAACCCACGTGCTGCCTATAATAGAATAACTGCCCACGAGTAACGAACAGCAAAATCACTAACCTATGTCAATCTACTATCCCTCATAATAGAAAAGTTGACCTATTCTATTGCTCAGCTTGTCGTTCTGTGCGAGAAAGAAATAGCCTATTCCAAACAGACTCTGGGACAGAAGTGGGACGATAGAGCCCAAATTCATACAACCAGTAGGCCTAGGCTACATCCACTTTTTTTATGTTTAGCATAAAATGTTGATAAACTATTATTTCTTTACTTTATAAAGGAAGCAATGCTCACAGGGAAGTAGGCTACTCGCGAATGTTCATTCCCTAATGCAATTAGCACAAAAACACCTTTGAAATTTAGAGACCTAAATACGCATCAACTAGCATGGGATGCTAATATGACTAGGATTGTGCCTTTGGCTAATGGACAAAGAAAAAAAAGTTGATTTGAAAACCAATAGAACATGAGAGAAAAGGCTACTGGTTTCAATGACATAAGGAAGTCTTTATAAAATAATTGCCTGCATGTTTGGTTGGATTTTGGCTATACTATTTTGAAGCAAGGTAAGACATGCCTCATAATATGTAGTAACATTTTAAAGTTTCAAACAGGTATATGTTTCAAATAAGTATATGTTTTCAAAATGCATAATAACTCCAGCTCATTGCAAAGTGGTGTGTGACGCGATGAAGCCTGCCTAGCTGCCTACGCACTTGAACGGCGAATGGGAAGTGTGATTTAATTACCAGTTGAGAAATAAAAATAGTAGCTCTTTAAATCGTGGCCATTTAAAAAAACAAATTACGCAATTGCCTTTGGAATTGTTACGCAATGATTGGGCTTATTCATTATTTAGAGTCTAAAACATTGAGGAGTGGGTGCTAAGCTGACATATGGAATTGTTTTAAGACTATTGATCATTTAGCTACAGTATGAGTTTTAGGAACCCTTTAGGTTAAAAAAATGTGGCCTTTACTACTAAAGCCCATAGACACACATTGAATAACACATTCATAAATGCCAAAAGGACGGTCAAAAAATTTATCATAAGAAACAAGGTTTTGAAGTGTCGGTCCTAAATCTATCAGACATAAGAAAACTCAGGAAAAATATATGATATTTTTTTACACATATTTAATCCCTTTTTTTGGGTAGGCACAAAACTACCTTCATACTTCCTTGATTATCTTTTTTTTTTTTACCAGTACCGGTTACCTTCAGACATGTCCCGTGACACTTGTGGGGGTTGTAGAGCAAAACGGAGAACACCATCGTTTTCGTGACAATCTCCCCTTTCCACATTGGGGTCCCATTAGTAGCACAAATGGTTCGGACGCTACCAAACAGAAGTTGGCACATCGGCCGTACCGACTTCAGACGAGTCCTGACACTTGTTGGGGTCGTAGAGGAAAACAGAGACTACAATCGTGTTTGTGAGAGTCTCTCCTTTCCATAGAGGAGAGTTTGTATGTTCGGATGCAACAGACATTTTGTGGGAAGACCGATTTTTGGGATGTCTCATGGTCTGACAAACTCTGCTCTAGGTCTGCCACTTTTCACTGCAGATGCGGAAGTGCGGCTGATGCAGTGGTTTGAGACGCATCCAATGCAAAAAAACATTTCTCTAGCTTAAAAAGACTGAATTTGATGGGGATCTTTTTATTATGTAAATTAGATTGACACACTGGTGCGTCAAATCGACTCTAGGGGGTTAAAGCACATTTCACTCCAGCAGCAACAAACAGCTGTTTGAGCTTTAACAGCAGCTCTCATGCTACATCGATTGATATTTCAAATCAATTCATATTTTTTACTCCGGGACAAATTTTATTTATTGGCTTTTCATACATTTTTGGGGGGCCAAAAGCCAGCTATTAACAGCTTACAAACCCTGACACACACACACACTTTAAACTCCTTATGCTCCTTTGAGACCCCTCTTCCAAAATGTCGCTGAAATCTCTTCTTCTAGCCAAGGTAGCCAAAATAATGGGCAACTGGGCAATTATATACATGACCCTAAGCATAATAGGATGTTAATTGCTTAAAAAATTCAGGAATCACACCTGTGTGGAAGTACCTGCTTTCAATATACTTTGTATTTCTCATTTACTCAAGTGTTTCCTTTATTTTGGCAGTTACCTGTAGATACCTGCTGTGGGTAGCAGAGGCCCTAAGGACCAAATAAACAGAATTTTCACACTGTTGAAAACTGGTTGATTTGAGGCTAGGAACAGAGAGATACGTCATCAGAGCGCGCAACAGAACATTGTACTGTCTACACTCGGTATGTTGTTTATATTACAACATTTTCATGAAATCGATTTTAAGTCAGAACTAAAGTTTCGTTGCTAAGGATTCCACGATGCGGTTAGCCTTTACGGCTGGTACTGCAAGTTTGTGTTCCTTTTTTTGCGTGGATTCCGCAAGTGCTAGCTGGCTGTACTAGACACCTGTCGACGTCGTGAGAAAGACTCATTGTTATCTTTTCGTAAAACAACTGGTTGCAGTAAAGAGCCAACCTGGATACTAAGGAGATCCTGAGGGAAATCAACGAGTACCAACAGCTTTACGCTATGGAGGAACAACATACTCCATCATGGAAAGATCTGACTACCTCACAAAATAACTTGAACCCGACAAAAAAAAAAGATAAACAGATTTATCTCCAGACACGGACGATTTACTTACCGTTGAAGTAGAGGCTAATGCTCTGGCTGGAATCCATGTAACACTGGAAAAGTTGTGTGACGAGGTAGCAGAGCTGAGGGGGATTTTGGAGTTCAGCCAGAGTGAAATTCTCACTCTCCAAAGAGAAAACAAGACACTCTCAGCCAAGGTAAAAATTCCCGATTCCAACATGGATTGTCTACTCAGGGAAAACAGGGTGATGAAGGAGTCGCTACTAGACATACAAAGCTGTAGCATGTGTGAAAATCATTTTTTTTCTGGGATTCCTGAGGACGCATCCAATAATCCAGAAGGCCGATCAGAGAATTCACGCAATCTGCCATGAAACGTACTATAGAGACTGTAAACAAGGTAGCTTTCCACCGAGTACACAGACTTGGAGCGACAAGACCAAGGGTCCCCGACCAATCATTGCAAAATTTGAACACTACCAACAAAAGGAGCTGATCAAAAGCAGGGGAAGAGAGCTTAAAGGGACCAAATTCGGTCTCAATTACCAATTTCCAAGGGAGATAAACGAATGTCGTAAGAGACTGTATCCGGTACAAAGACAACAAAGGGAGAAGGGTAAGCGTGCCTTTCTCATTGTGGACAAACTCTTTATAGATGGACAGCTATTCCGAGACAGCTCCATAACACCATGGCTGTACTACATTCTACAGGGACTTCAGGTTACAAAAAAAAGAAGTTACGGGAACTGTAAAAATATCTGAACATTATGAAGTGGATATGAACACACACGTACTCAATTACATGCCTGCTTACACATACGAACTTATATATACACACACACACACACACACACACACCTCTGATCTCGCTATCTTCTCTTCCTTTCTATTGTCGAGAACTGTTTTATAATTTAATGTGTATTGTTTGTCTATCTTTTTTATGTATTTGTCTACAAGTTTAATTATGTTAACAACAAGCAAGGGGAAGATATCAGAATAGGGGCATTGGGGAATAATAACATATTGTACGGAATACATTTGTACTGTAGTGAAGCCGTCTCTAGAGTAATGCAAGTTCTCTTTCATGATCATGTGAAACATCAAATGCTATGGAAATTCTGGGATGTGTTTCTCAATTATGTTTCTCAATTAATTCTCAAGGTAATTATGATGCAACTATGATGGTGATATATGGATTCCAATTATCATCATGAATATACGCACTACATGTTACACACAGACACTCAACCATGCAAATTGGCAGAGTTATTATTTATTTGGACATCACACATTATAGTCTTACTCTTGTACAGACATTGTACACACTCTCACTTAATCACATCCAATATCATACACTCAACCTACTCAGATTTACTACACACATAATATCTTCTCTCAATTTTCTAACATCTGTGGCATTGGCTCACAGGCAAACAGGCAAGGAAATAAAACAAATATTGCTAGAACCTATTTCTTGAATTCTGAATATCAGACATTTGAAAGCTCTAGTTTTGACTGTCATAATACCTCTGATGGCAGTAACTTTACAAGCACTAATTATGGTCAATTTAGACTGAGAATAGTATCTAGTTATGGTAAGGGGTGAAATAAGTATAGCCAGTTATAATTGTAACGGTTTAGCAGATAATAAAAAAAGATCAGTCTTTACATGGCTAAAAGAAAAGGAATATAACATATACTGTTTACAGTAAACTCACTCTACATCCTTAGATGAAGTTGCGTGGAAAAAGGAATGGGGTGGTGAAATAATTTTCTGTCATGGACAAAGGAACTCATATGGTGTGATGATATTAACAAACATTTCGATTTGAATGTGCAAATAGTCAGGAATGATTCGCAAGGAAGGTGGATCCTTATGAATATGAAAGTGGACAAAAAAAGATATGGTTCATTAATCTATATGGTCCAAATCAAGATGATCCATGCTTCTTTGAAAACATTTATACCAATTTATTGAACTTACAGGTAACAAATGATCTAATCATTATGGTAGGAGACTATAACACAGTGTTAAGTACCTCAATGGACCGTAAAGGTAATCACTCTACAAACTTTCATCACCGTGCCCTTAAGGAAATCACAAATATTATGGACACATTAGAAATAGTGGATATTTGGAGACTAAAAAACCCTGACCTAGTGAGATATACATGGAGGAGACTTAATCAAGCTACTCTTCTTGACAACTTTCTTATCTCTTTCATCAAAGGTTAAAAAAAGTTTTAATATGAGACAGAATGCGATCGGATCATGATCTAATTGGCATTCACATAACTCATAGATTTTCAACACGGATGGGGATATTGGAAATGTAATACAAGTTTACTGGAGGATAACTTATTTTTAACTAAGACAAAATCATTTATAACTGAATTTTTCCAGTATAATATAGGTTCAGCAAATTCCCTTATTGTTTGGGATACCTTTAAAATGTAACTTCAGGGGTCGTTCAATTCAATATTCATCAATAATAAAAAAGCAGTTTCTGGCTAAAGAAACAAGACTAACAAGGGAAATACATGAACTAATAGTACAGGTAGATAGCAATAAAAACAATACTACAGAGACACAAAATAATTTAGAGGAAAAATTAAAAGAAGTTAAGGAACTTATTGAAGAACGATCTAATGTAATCTATTACAAAAATAAAGCAAACTGGATGGAATATGGAGAAAAATGCACAAAATTCTTCTCTTCCTGAATCTCCAATACAGGAACGCTAACAAAAAGAATTTGCAGAAACTCGTTACTGAAGACGGAGTCATCTATGATTCTCCTAATGATATTTTAAAACAGGAAGATAATTATTTTAGGCAGATGTTCTCTTTTCCGTCTCATCCTCTCCCACTGAATGAAGATTATGGTAAGGAATTCTTTCCAAATAATATAAAAAAAAGGAAAATTAACAAATGTACAGAAAGACCAGGCGAAGGCCAAATTACAGAGGAATAACTTTGAGGCTATTAAATCCATTCAGTCTTGAAAAACCCCCAGGGCTTGATGGCATACCGGTAGAGGTATATCAAGATTTTTTTTTATATACTAAAAGCTCCATTGTCTGATTGTTTTAACTACTCCTATAGAAATGGTAGTCTGTGACGTACTCAGCAGGAAGGTCTGATTTCTCTATTATTAAAACAAGACCCAGATGGCAAATATAAAGACCCAGTCTATCTAAAAACCAGGAGGCCCCTTACACTTCAATATTGTGATGCAAAAATACTAGCAAAATGCATAGCACTCAGAATTAAAAGGGTTTTTACCAGGTATTGTTCATCCTGATCAGACAGGTGTTTTACATGGACGATACATTGGAGATAATATACGACAACTACTAGAAATAATAGAACATAATGAAACATATAAGAAGCCAGGAATGGTATTTATAGCAGATTTGGAAAAGGCATTTGAGAGAGTAAGACTGGATTTTATTTATAAATGCATGGATTTGATCAATTTCGGTAATTCTCTTATAAAATGGGTAAAAAAATAATGTAGTTCCAGACATGCACAAAAACATATACAGTTGGCATTGCTGTTATGATTTTAGTTGTCCTTGATGTCCTTTGTTTTTTATTTATTATTTCGTTTAATTTTAAAAGATTGCATTGTTGTTTGCTGTTTTCTTCTGTCTTTTCCTTTTTTCTTTAGTTCATTCTCTTGGTTGTTGGTGCATTGGGGGTTCTTGAGGATGGGGAATGGAATTAATTGTATTTTTTATTTTTCTTCTTGGGGGGGGACTGTGGGAGGGGTCTCGAATGGTTGAGGGACAGCTATTGGGGAACTGTGGGGGGGATCTTGGAGGGTTCGGGTTCACGTTTTTTAGCCTGGTGGTAGATCTGTCAACGTGCCCTTGATCAGGGCATTGACCCTGGATGCTTCTATGTGTCGCTCTGATTGGGAATCTGTTGGATGACTGGTATGATGTAGTTGTTGAGCGGCTTCACTGCAAGTATATTATATGTTTCGGATATTCAATAAAACATGTTTTAAAAAAATAACTGGTGGAGAAATGTATATCTGACAGGCAAATGATCTCAGCACAATGACTGGTCTGAATGTACAGGGTTGACTTTAAACCATTGTTGTGTAAGGGTACTGTAGGCTTAGAGCTGGAAAAGTCACATTACCATATTTATCCATGACAGAGGTTGCATTCCAAATGGCACCTTATTCCTTTTGTAGTGCACTACATTTGACCAGGGCCCATAATAATTAGTGCACAGTGTAGGGAATAGGGTGCCATTTGGGATACAAGCCAGTGTGTCAGGTCCATAGAGACGGGCTCCCATCCCCAGCCGAGTGATACTGTTGACCGCGACACGCCAGGCCTTTGATAGCACCACGGCACCAGTGAAAGGTGGAGGATGAACCAGGGCCAGCTTTGTACACACGGAAACAAAGGGAGTCTTTGCAGGCCGGTGCATATTGTGCCCCACTACAATAGCACTCAGCATCAAAAGCCTGCCTCACTCTGACCGGTCTCTCTCACTCTTTTCCTTTCTCCTTTTCTCCCTATTTCTTTCTCTAAGGGGTGCTTCCGTAAAGGTCAACTCTATTATACCTCATATCTGATAAGTCACATTGAAATGTAACATTTATCCCTTGTAAATATCCCTGAATTCCCCCAGCACCAGAAAGAGAAAATGCATATCATTCTGAGCAGCGACGGTCGCAAGCAGAGGGCTTATCTTCCCTCTCTCCTCTCTACCTGCCATCAAACACCCTCACCACCACTTATTTCAGTCAAAACCTCACATCTCAAATAGCTGTCTTCAAACAGAGCGCCCTTTTCTACCACAATCCCAATCTAACACATGCCTATTCACATCACAGCCATTTCAAATCCCCACAAAGAACCAGGGAATGCATAAACCATGATATGATAAAGAAAAACCCTGCTGGTCTGAATAGAAGTGTCTCTGGTCTGGTGTGAGGAGGGAGGGCTGGTGGCTGTATGAGACCACAGTGGGACGGGGACATGTTAATGTGACATTTGGGGCTATATGGGACTGTGACAGGAGATAATAGAAGAGGACAGGAGGCAGGGCTCATCTCTATGTGATAACCCTGTAATAATAAATAACACCCTCTCTATGACCCACTAATATTAGGCTAAATCAACCTGCATACCACCACAGAAAATAATAAAATCAATCCACACATGTCCATCATACACTGATTCAATTAGGTTTGATATCATTGAGTGGAGCAGGATTAAAGAGGAGCTACCGCAAACATACTTTTAGTGTGGAGATGGCTGTAATAGAAAAACTGCCTAGGGGAATTTGCGCTATTGGTGATACATGGTTTAAATAATGATTGACTACCAACTGATACATGTGCATTTCAAGCTTTGTAGGGTAGTCCTCATGAGATTTAAACTGTCCAGATTCCAAGTACTGTATCAACGTCTTGATTATGTGTATGAACACTAAAGCTGAATGGAACACCACTGGCACTGAGGGGGCTAAGGTTCCTGCTCCTATCTCCCCATAACAATCACAGGGCTGTGGAGCAGCTCTAGCCATCCCCCCTAACTAGCTGCTTCTCCCTTCCAGCTCGGCCCATTGGCACATTAATCGCAATTGCACTGACTGCCGTAACACAGATTGCATTAGCAGCTGAGTGATCAAATTAGGCGCCATCACGCTCACCCGCCCGCACAAATCAGTGCCACTTTCCGATGTAGACGGCGCTATGCTCAATCAATTTGCTTCCTTAATTTAATCGAGTGGCTCACACACAGCTCCATGCCCTGTTTTCATTCCCGGCACACGCAACATGGAAAACATGAGCTCTCTTGAGCTATCTGTGACACATACGGAGTGACACACACACACACACATAGAGCGAGACATTCATTCAAATGCATACACAAACCCATGCAAGCACACACAAACACCATCCGTAAATCGAATAACAAGCTGGCCTTTTCTCAGGCTGTCAGTGGTTTCTTGTTATCAGTTAGTTCAGGTACAGATCAGCAGCAGAGAGGCAAAGAGAGTAGGAGTTGATGTTGTCATCGTCTAGTCTTCAACATCATTCATCTCCTCAGCATGCCTAGCCTGTCACAGCCTCACAAACACACGTGAGGAGTCCTCTTCCTGAGAGAGAATACCTAGACTGAGACTGATAGAGAATGAGTCATACCCAAGTCTGTCTGTTCAGACACTGTTAGATTTGAATGAAAAATCAGGTTTTTAGGTTTTTTAGTATTCAGACCCTTTACTCAGTACTTTGTTGAAGCACCTTTGGCAGCAATTACAGTCTCGAGTCTTCTTGGGTAAGACGCTACAAGCTTGGCACACCTGTATTTGGGAAGTTTCTCCCATTCTTCTCCGTCAGGTTGGATGGGGAGCGTTGCGGCACAGCTATTTTCAAGTCTCTCCAGAGATGTTCGATCGGGTTCAAGTCCGTGCTTTAGCTGGGCCACTCAAGGACATTCAGAGACTTGTCCCGAAGCCCCTTCTGCATGTTCTTGGCTGTGTACTTAGGGTTGTTGTCCTGTTGCACTCTGGAGCAGGTTTTCCTCAAGGATCCCTCTGTACTTTGCTCTGTTCATCTTTACCCCGATCCTGACAAATCTCCTAGTCACTGCCTGAAAAACATCCCCACAGCATGATGCTGCCACCACCGTACTTCATCATAGGGATGGTATTGGCCAGGTGACGAGTGGTGCCTGGTTTCCTCCAGACGTGACCCTTGGCATTCACGCTAAATTGTTCAATCTTGGTTTCATCAGAGAAGAGAATGTTGTTTCTCATGGCCAGAGTCCTTTAGGTGCCTTTTGGCAAACTCCAAGTGAGCTGTCATGTGCCTTTTACTGAGGAGTGGCTTCCGTCTGGCCACTCTACCATAAATGCCTGACTGGTAGAGTGCTGCAGAGATGGTTGTCCTTCTGGAAGGTTCTCCCATCTCAACAGAGAAACGCTGGAGCTCTTTGAGTACCCATCGGGTTCTTGGTCACCTCCCTGACCAAGACCCTCCTCCCCCGATTTCTCAGTTTGGACTGGGCGGCCAGCTATAGGAAGAGTCTTGCTGGTTCCAAACTTCTTCCATTTGTTAGTGAGCAAAATTTGCAGTTTTGTCACACAACACAGATGTCTCAAGTTGAGGGAGCGCGCAATTGGCATGCTGACTGCAGCAAATGTCTACCAGAGCTGTTCATTTCTCTACAATAAGCCACCTCTGTCGTTTTCAAGAATTTGGCAGTACATTCAACCGGCCTCACAACCGCAGACAACGTGTAACCACGCTAGCCAAGGACCTCTACATCCAGCTTCTTCACCTGCGGGATCGTCTGAAACCAGCAACCTGGACAGCTGATGAAATTGTGGGTTTGCACAAGTGAAGAAACTGTCTCAGGGAAGCTCATCTGCATGTTTGTTGTCCTCACGGTAGCTCATCTGCATGTTTGTTGTCCTCACCGGGGTCTTGACCTGAATGCAGTTTGGCGTCATAACGTACTCCAGTGGTCAAATGCTCAACTTCGATGGACACCGGCACACTGAAGAAGTTCTGTCTTCATGGATGAATCCCGGGTTCAACTGTACCGGGCAGATGGCAGACAGTGTATATGGCGTTATGTGGGCGAGTGGTTTGCTTATGTCAATGTTGTGAACAGAGTGCCCCTTGGTGGCGGTGGAGATATGGTATGGGCAGGCATAAGCTACGGACAATGAACACAATTGCATTTTGAATGCGCATAGACACCTCAACGAGATGCTGATTCTAATTGTCATGCCATTCATCCCCCACCATCACCTCATGTTTCAGCATGATAATGCAGGGCACCATGTCACAATTCATGGAAACATTTCCCAGTTCTTCCATGGCCTGCAGTCACCAGACATGTCACCCATCGAGCATGTATGGGATGCTCTGTATTGATGTGCACGACACAGTGTTCCAGTTGCCAATATCCAGAAACTTCGCACAGCCATTGAAGTGGAGTGGGACAACTAGGGCTGTGGCAATCATGAAATTTCGTCAGCCGGTGACTGTCAAGCAAATAACTGTTGGTCTCACGGTAGTTGCCTGTTAATTAACATAAACGCATTTACCATCTCCTGGCTTCCACACATAGCATAACGCCACTGATGTAGACCTTAGGAACATGTCAATTTTAAAAAGTCTTAAAAAACCATGTAATATAGCCTACACCTTCACAATAAATCCATGATTTATTTTAGACAGTCCATTCGTAGTCCATTTCAGAAGAACAGAATAGCATACTCTGAGTTGTCCTTATGTTAGGCCCTGATCTGGCTATGCCAAATGGCTGTGGGCTACACTAGTGCGTTTAGCAGACAAGAGTTCCGAGGCATTATTTTATAGTATGAAAATACAATTGGACAAAGCTGAATGAAATAGAAAGGATATTTTCTCCAAACGATTTGAGGGAGTGCGCACATACGGCTATTCTGTATTGAGTGGTTAACAAAGAAATAGGTATTCCTATGTGCTCAATTTAGAGTTACTAAGGTAACTTTAGTTCTACAAACGTTGGGCTATATGTTTCGATGTTTAAAACATTGTAAGGCTGCATCATGATAATTTGAAAAAAGTTGCTTGAAAAGGCATGAGCTCTGCTTTGTTTCTTTGCGCAGGCTGTACACCCTACATCGGTCACTCATTCATAATTTGACAAGATCTTTTATTTTTTTCCCCAATTTCGTGGTATCAAATTGGTAGTTTTACAGTCTTTTCCTGCAACTTCCATACGGACTCGGGAGAGGCGAAGGTCGAGAGCCGTGCACCCTCCAAAACACAACCCAGCCAAGCTGCACTGCTTCTTGACACAATGCCCGCTTAACCCGGAAGCCAGCCGCACCAATGTGTTGGAGGAAACACCGTACACCTGGTGACCGTGTCAGCGTGAATTGCGCCCGGCCCGCCACAGGAGTTACTAGTGCGCGATGGGACAAGAACACCCCTGCTAGCCAACCCGATGAAAATGATCCTCCCTAAACTTGAAACTCACACGCTGCTTATGTATGCCAGTTAGGCTCTACACCCCTTGTACTTAATTTTAACAAGTTATTTAGCCTCTTTGGTTGTGATACAAACCTTATCATGAAGTGTGCGACAAAGTCGCAAAAAAAAGGCATTGTTTCTTATGCTGGGCATCATTCACAAGTGATATGCGAATATTGTCACCCATCAGACTATTCTTGATTTAATCTTTACATATACTAAATAATAAGCGTGAAATTTGATTTGATTTGGAATGGACCATTATCATGCACCTGTATCAAAACAGTGGCAGCTGGGAAAAATACATGTCATCTATGTTGTTAAAAAGCGAATGGAGGACGCTTTTCGCGTGGTTAATTTTCATGCCTGCCAGGTAGGCTATACTCCTGTTGTAAATATTAGCAATGTGCTTAATATTAGGAAAGTTGAGAACATAGTAGGCCTAGCCTATAGACAGCTGATAGGATTCCTCCTCTTTTTAGTAGAGGCCATCACTCTGTTTTCCCGCACAATTGCAAAGCCTGTAGAAATGTTGTGCAACATGAGCTCATGGGCTCTCATTAAGTGTTTTATTAGATTTTCGAAAACATTTGCATTGATGTCAAAGTGATTAGAAGGACAAGAGTGCTGAGTACCAGGCAGTTAGCACGTTTGGTAGGCTACTAATGACCAGCAGCAGCATCAGAGCTTAGAGAAGCCTAATTACCGTGACTAAACGGCCTTCATGACTTGTGACCACCGGTGTGGTGGTAATACTTTCACCACAACAGCCCTAGGGACAACATTCCACAATCAACAGCCTGATTAACTTTTTTTTTTTTGAACGTACACTACCGTTCAAAAGTTTGGGTTTAATGTCTACAATGTATTTCTGATCAATTTGATGTTATTTTAAAATGGACAAAAAAATGTTTTCTTTCAAAAACAAGGACATTTCTAAGTGACCTCAAACTTTTGAACGGTAGTGTATCTGTGACCAACAAATGCATATCTGTATTCCCAGTCATATGAAATTCAAAATGTAGGGCCTAATGAATTTATTTTATTTTACAGATTTTCTTATATGAACTTACTCAGTAGAATCTTTGAAATTGTTGCAGTTAAATTTTTGTTCAGTGTAACAATGGCACATTACTGAACATGGCCTGCTGGCTGCTTCTGAATCAGAAAGCTCCCTAGTCCCTATCAAAAGAGAACAGTACTTATGATTCCAAACAGCCCTCCATGGAGCATTCCTCATGTGCTCCACTGCATGCCTTAAGCAAATGCCTGCTCCGGAATGCCCAACCTGAAGCCACTCTACTCCCATTATGGCATATGTGAGCACAAGGGCAACTCTATTGAGGCCATCTCCATTTTGAAGTAGTCCATTTTCTTTTTCTACTACTTCTACGAGTTGGCATACAAAATGAAAGGGTGCATACTGCCAGTTAGCGTGAGTTCTTTGAACAGGTATAAAGCCAATATCCACCATATATTTTTTGGGTACGTACACCAAAAAATATATGGTGGATTGGAAATGATGCAGACAATTACATTGATGGAAGCAACAATCTTTCCCGAAATATTAAAGCTGATCCACCCCTTAAAATTAAATAATAATTCCATAACTGAAGACAAAATAGCATACATACATACATACAGTGGGGAGAACAAGTATTTGATACACTGCCGATTTTGCAGGTTTTCCTACTTACAAAGCATGTAGAGGTCTGTAATTTTTATCATAGGTACACTTCAACTGTGAGAGACGGAATCTAAAACAAAAATCCAGAAAATCACATTGTATGAATTTTTAAGTAATTAATTTGCATTTATTGCATGACATAAGTATTTGATCACCTACCAACCAGTAAGAATTCCAGCTCTCACAGACCTGTTCGTTTTTCTTTAAGAAGCCCTCCTGTTCGACACTCATTACCTGTATTAACTGCACCTGTTTGAACTTGTTACCTGTATAAAAGACACCTGTCCACACACTCAATCAAACAGACTCCAACCTCTCCACAATGGCCAAGACCAGAGAGCTGTGTAAGGACATCAGGGATAGACCTGCACAAGGCTGGGATGGGCTACAGGACAATAGGCAAGCAGCTTGGTGAGCAGGCAACAACTGTTGGCGCAATTATTAGAAAATGGAAGAAGTTCAAGATGACGGTCAATCACCCTCGGTCTGGGGCTCCATGCAAGATCTCACCTCGTGGGGCATCAATGATCATGAGGAAGGTGAGGGATCAGCCCAGAACTACACGGCAGGACCTGTCAATGACCTGAAGAGAGCTGGGACCACAGTCTCAAAGAAAACCATTAGTAAACACACTATGCCGTCATGGATTAAAATCCTGTAGCGCACGCAAGGTCCCCCTGCTCAAGCCGCGCATGTCCAGGCCCGTCTGAAGTTTGCCAATGACCATCTGGATGATCCAGAGGAGGAATGGAAGAAAGTCATGTGGTCTGATGAGACAAAAATAGAGCTTTTTGGTCTAAACTCCACTCGCTGTGTTTGGAGGAAGAAGAAGGATGAGTACAACCCCAAGTACACCATCCCAACCATGACACAAGGAGGTGGAAACATCATTCTTTGGGGATGCTTTTCTGCAAAGGGGACAGGACGACTGCACCGTATTGAGGGGAGGATGGATGGGGCCATGTATCGCGAGATCTTGGCCAACAACCTCCTTCCCTCAGTAAGAGCATTGAAGATGGGTCGTGGCTGGGTCTTCCAGCATGACAACGACCCGAAACACACAGCCAGGGCAACTAAGGHGTGGCTCCGTAAGAAGCATCTCAAGGTCCTGGAGTGGCCTAGCCAGTCTCCAGACCTGAACCCAATAGAAAATCTTTGGAGGGAGCTGAAAGTCTGTATTGCCCAGCTACAGCCCCGCAACCTTAAGGATCTGGAGAAGGTCTGTATGGAGGAGTGTGCCAAAATCCCTGCTGCAGTGTGCGCAAACCTGGTCAAGAACTACAGGAAACGTATGATCTCTGTAATTGCAAACAAAGGTTTCTGTACCAAATATTAGGTTCTGCTTTATCAAATACTTATGTCATGCAATAAAATGCAAATGAATTACTTAAAAATCATACAATGTGATTTTCTGGATTTTTGTTTTAGATTCCGTCTCTCACAGTTGAAGTGTACCTATGATAAAAAGTACAGACCTCTACATGCTTTGTAAGTAGGAAAACCTGCAAAATCGGCAGTGTTTCAAATACTTGTTCTCCYCACTGTACATACATACTTTCTTTTGAATATACCTTTATTATTCCCTGCAAACCCTACCACCCCTCCCCCAATTGGAGTAAACTAATAAACAATAACACTTTTCACAGACACAATCGATTTTACAATAGTTCTATTTTTTTGTTTTTAGTCTTTCCTCTATTTCTGATGTCATTCCAGTTTGATTTCTATTTGTAACTGTGCTATTTCACAAAATTTCTGAACCTATATTCATTTTACAGACCCCGTATGTTTTACATTGGGTTATCTTGTTATTAGTCCCCCTCCCATCTATCTCTTAACACAATTCATTTTGGATTTCTGTTTGCCATATATTTTTCAACTGTGCAGTGATGCTTCAAAAAAGTACTGAACCTTTCTATTCTCATAGCTTCTACAGATTGTAAATTAAAGATAACATTTTTTGCAAAAATAATTATTATATTATTGATTGATTATGACTTTTCAAATCACCCAGTATTGCTATCTGCTAGCGTTAGTTCTAGGCAAATGTTGCAATTCTTCAGCCATTCCTGGACCTGTGACCAAAAACGAGCTACATATGGACAGCACCAAAATAAATGATCTAATTACTCTGCCTCCTCGCAGCAAAATCTGCAGAGCTGGGAAGATTGATTGATTGAATGATTGAATGATTGAATGAATGAATGATTGAATGAATGAATGATTGAATGATTAAATGAATTAATGATTAAATGAATGAATGTATGTATGTATGTATGGATGTATGGATGCATACATACATATATACACACATATTAGTTTTCTTGGCAAGCTTAACTATTATATAAGACATACAGTTGAAGTCGGAAGTTTAAATACATATAGGTGTCCAAGTGATATACACCCCTCCCCTCTTCAATGTACAGTCATGACCAAAAGTCTTGAGAATGACACAAATATTAATTTTCACAAAGTCTGCTGCCTCAGTTTGTATGATGGTAATTTGCATATACTCCAGAATGTTATGAAGAGTGATCAGATGAATTCCAATTAATTGCAAAGTCCCTCTTTGACATGCAAATGAACTGAATCCCCAAAAAACATTTCCACTACATTTCAGCCCTGCCACAAAAGGACCAGCTGACATCATGTCAGTGATTCTCTCGTTAACACAGGTGTGAGTGTTGACGAGGACAAAGCTGGAGATTACTCTGTCATGCTGATTGAGTTCGATTAACAGACTGGAAGCTTCAAAAGGCGGCTTGAAATCATTGTTCTTCCTCTGTCAACCATGATTACCTGCAAGGAAACTCGTGCCGTCATCATTGCGTTACACAAAAAGGGCTTCACAGGCAAGGATATTGCTGCCAGTAAGATTGCACCTAAAGCAACCATTTATCGGATCATCAAGAACTTCAAGGAGAGCGGTTTAATTGTTGTGAAGAAGGCTTCAGGGCGCCCAAGAAAGTCCAGCAAGCGCCAGGACCATCTCCTCAAATTGATTCAGCTGCGGGATCGGGGCACCACCAGTACAGAGCTTGCTCAGGAATGGCAGCAGGCAGGTGTGCGTGCATCTGCACGCACAGTGAGGCAAAGACTTTTGGAGGATGGCCTGGTGTCAAGAAGGGCCGCAAAGAAGCCACTTCTCTCCAGGAAAAACATCAGGGACAGACGGATATTCTGCAAAAGGTACAGGGATTGGAATGCTGAGGACTGGGGTAAAGTCATTTTGTCTGATGAATCCCCTTTCTGATTGTTTGGGACATCCAGAAAAAAGCTTGTCCGGAGAAGACAAGGTGAGCGCTACCATCAGTCCTGTGTCATGCCAACAGTAAAGCATCCTGAGACCATTCACGTGTGGGGTTGCTTCTCAGACAAGGGAGTGGGCTCACTCACAATGTTGCCTAAGAACACAGCCATGAATAAAGAATGGTACCAACACATCCTCCGAGAGCAACTTCTCCCAACCATCCAGGAACAGTTTGGTGACGAACAATTCCTTTTCCAGCATGATGGAGCAGCTTACCATAAGGCAAAAGTGATAACTAAGTGGCTCGGGGAACAAAACATCAATATTTTGGGTCCATGGCCAGGAAACTCCCCAGACCTTAATCCCATTAAGAACTTGTGGTCAATCCTCAAGAGGTGGGTAGACAAACAAAACCCCACATATTCTGACAAACTCCAAGCATTGCTTATGCAAGAATGGGCTGCCAATCAGGATGTGGCCCAGAAGTTAATTGACAGCATACCAGGGCGGATTGCAGAGGTCTTGAAAAAGAAGGGTCAACACTGCAAATATTGACTCTCTGCATCAACTTCATGTAATTATCAATAAAAGGCTTTGACACTTATGAAATGCTTGTAATTATACTTCACTATTCCATTATAACAATTGACAAAAATATCTAAAGACACTGAAGCAACAAACTTTGTGGAAATTAATATTTGTGTCATTCTCAAAACTTTTGGCCACGACTGTATAACATGTGGGATTGCCTCATTTCATACTCCCCTTCCTCAAATCCAGATTTGTCCGGTTCTAGTTCAACTTGGATAATAGCTTTAAAGAACACCATATAGTTGTCTAACACAATTGTCATAAAGCTTACATTTTCCTCAACACCCTCAATGGCAATGTTCATGCGAAAATGGGTTTTATTCATCTAGTGTCCTCTATCCCACTTGGTTACGAACACAGCATTAGGCTTGGAAAAAAATCAGAGCAGGGGACCCAATTACAGAAGTCAATAAAAAAGTTTAAGTGAATCGGACATTAAAAGTTGGAAGGGGGAGTTTCCTTTCCTTTAGCCCGGTTTGATTCTCATCCTCCATGCTTATATCCACTGATGATGCTCAGAGCCAAAATGCACTGGGAAACAAACACACACTGGGCACTGAGCTAAATAAAGGTCTGGTTAATTGAAGGGTGTTGGGCCAACTGATTACCTGCCTGTTCCCTCTGTACTTCACTCCCCACATCAGTGGTCATCATGAAGCCTCAACTAAGAGTGCGCCCCACTGAGCACAATTGCTGCTGGAAATAACACTACATGGGGGGGTGGGCGCACCATAGCAATCTAAAAGGCCTTAGGTAGGAGGAACTTACCAAAACCACACACTCAGAAAGTGACCTTTGGGCTTGTTTGGAGCTAGCAGTTCTACTCCAAGCATAATTGACTAGCTTGCTGATTCAATTTAACCATTAGTGAGGCTTGACCGCTGTTACATATCTAATCTATCTGGTTTGCATTGTGGACAATAACCAAGTCAATCTAGTCCATCTCATTGTTCTCTCAAAACAGTTCCAACAGAGACATGAGGAGAGGATGCCTCTAACAAAACACAGTGCTAGAGGTGTTTTATCTTCTACTTCACCCACAATGCACTTCTATTCCCCAATAATGTACATTTATACAATAACGCTTGTCTTTCACCCCGTCAGTGGGTGATGGCCCCTGAGGTGCAAGATGCGGCGTGTGGGTCTGTGTGGGGCCGGTCCCCGTATTCCCAACCAACACACACAGCAACCCAACCCACCACACAGCACAGACCCACTATGGCTCCCTGCCTCGGCCTTAATAGCAAACCTGACAACACGCTGTCAACTGACTTGTCTGCAATTGTCAAACATGACACTTTGTAATGTCACACACTCCAACACACACTTTCCCAGGCAAAGTGGTTATCAGAACCCCACTGCCTCCCATTTCCCTTCCCCTCCTATCGGAAAAACCTGGGGAATGTGAAAGTAAAGCCTAGTGTCTGAGATGAAATGTCAACAGCAGATTAGTCTCAACACCTCTGATCCTGGTTATGTCTGTGTATCTCCAGTACAGACACAGGGTACTGGATTATCAGCCTTCTGCCTGCTTCACCCAGAAGGGTCCTCCTGACTAATATTCACTCACCCACCGTTCCTCTGCCAGACAGACCGGTCTTTACACTGAGGCTGGAGACCAGAACCATCTGGTCCAGAGGAGAGGGCTGCCTGACTGACATGTGAGATCCAGGTACATGTTGGTATCACCCAACCCCAATCCTAACCCAACCTTAACCATTAGGGGGATTGGAAACATCTGATCCTATATCAGTGGTTAAAGGAAACGTTTACTTACTCGGACTTGGGAATCAGGGTTTGGCCATTCATAGGATATCCAGCACAAACCTCCAATAGAACAGGAACTACTTTATGAGGCAGTTAGGGACAGTAAAAAAACAACTAACCACAGCACAGACAGCGCAGCGAAGACAGCCTTTATTATGGGGTGCAGACAGTAGAATCAGGGATCTTAAAAAGCACAGAGGATAAGCCAACATTCCACTGGTTAAACACCAGAGTGCTAGAATTACTAAAACAATTCTTAGTAAGACAGCCTTGAATTGTTTATCAAGGTGTCGGCTGAGGCTGTGGAGGAAATGAGTAGAAAGAGAAGGGAGAGAACAAGCCAACCTTAGAGCCTCATCAGAGATGCTATGAGGGCTACACACCAGGGGTCTGGGTAGGGCTGTGTGAGAGGTGTGTGCTCACACCTGGACCAACGAATGGATACCCTGAGGTTTAGGACATTCACTCAATCTATGTCTCTAGCTAAAGACCCTGGGACTATAACATTGCCTGATAATGCAGAATATACCTCAGTTAAGCTGCATTTTGTTTTTTCTTGTGCCAAAATGTGTAAATACACATACGTCGTGCCTACAGTACACACGCGGAAGATTGGACTTATCCTCTCGGAGATGGATGGAGTGGGTAAATAGCTCTTGTGTTCTCAGAAAGATACCGGCACACAGAGACAAACACAGGCCCACTCTGTCTTTGTAGATCACAGGATCAAACACTAACTCCAGCAGCCGCTAATGATAGAGAGAGAAGAGAGGGAGAGAGCGATGGAGAGAGACCATGAGAAAGCTTTAGAGCGGGAAGCCATCTGTTTTATGTAGCCTTCTGATTTGATTAGATTTTTGGAGAACGCCGTGGATGACTTTGGTCATGTTGTTTGATGTTTTCTATCCTTGTTCTCCTGTAGGGTCACTGGGGCAGGTTATATGCTGTTGCTGTAGTTGTTGCTGTCCAGCTCTCACACACAACATGTTGTCGTTTCATGCATCACTGGAGGTGTTCTCGTTTCATGCAACCCTATTGCTTCCATTTCAAGCAGAAGCAAATCTGGGCCCAAGGTTATTCTGAACTTCTCCTTTAAATGCCATGACCTTCAGTTTAAAGGCCAAGATGAATCTGCTCATTTGGCCGGATGGAATAAGCAAGTCGATGGATCTCACGGAGGTGTCGGATGATGGCTGGACCCACACACACACCATGATGCTCAAAGTCTGTGTGGGAGAGTTTAGCCCAGCGGGGCTTTAAGTACATGTGTGTGTGTGTGTGTGTTTATGCGTGCGTGTGTGCGTGTGTGCACGTGCACGTCCATGTATGTGTCAGTGTCAGTGTCAGTGTAGGGCAGGGCTACACCCTGGAGTCTGTATCCCTGCCTGCCACGCAGCACTCCTTCTGGGTCAGTTCCACCCTCCTACCGCCTGCAGCCCCCACACAGACCCTCTACAACCTCCCACACGGGGGTTTCTCAGCAGCAGGAGGGCTATAGAGAGTGGGGAGGTGACTGGGAGTAGGCGGGCAAAGCAATAACATTCAACATTCATTTCAAGTATGATAACAGGTAATAGAGTATGATCTTGTCCATCTTAATTATCATTCTCTATTATTGGATTGATGAGACCAGGATAAAGTCAAATGCCACGGTGGCATTATAATTTTGTTTTACTTCCCCGCCTCTCTCGTTTTCTTGTTGGTGAGATTGGATTGTTGTTTTCTCTGCAGAGATAGAAGACAGACAGGAAGAGAAGAGAAGCGGAGTCTTGACATCTGGGAGGGAAGAGAGGTATTGAGAGGAGACTGGCACTAAACAATAGTCAGACTGATCAACATAACAGAGAATCCGTGTGTGAGTGTTATGAGGACTCCCATCCAAAAGGTTAACATCATTTGGCGAGCATCCAAAAGTTTCTACTGACTAATGGCCTTCAAATGAAGTCAAACGGCCATAACATCAATGTGCCAGAGGATAGGGGAGGACACTGCATCGGTCTCACAGAACAATGATTCATGCCTTAGCGTGACTATATCAAAAGCAATATTACCATGGCAACCTTTACTCACGGATCACACATTAAGGAGATGGTGACTGTGTCAAAGTGAATGTGAGAGGCAGATTTGACCTGCAGCTCAATTGGAAAAGCATTGCAGGGAAGATGGCGCCGACAGAGAGGGTCACCTCGCTTCAAGTCCTTAGGAAACTATGCAGTATTAGTTWTTTTTATGTACTATTTCTTACATTGTTACAAAACTTGTGGCAGGGTCTACAGGCAATCACGGACTTCAAAAAGAAAATCAGCCAACGTCACAGACACCAACGTCTTGCTTCCAGACAAACTAAACACCTTTGCCCGCTTTAAGGATAATATACTATCACCCTGACTACCGATTGCATTACTCATCTTATATGTATATACTGTATTTTATACCATCTATTGTATCTTGCCTATGCCGCTCGGTCATCACTCATCCATATATTTCTATGTATATAGTCTTATTCCATCCCTATACTTAGATTTGTGTGTATTAGGTAGTTGTTGTGGAATTGTTAGATTACTTGTTAGATATTACTGCACTGTCGGACCTAGAAGCAGAAGCATTTCGCAACACTCGCAATAACATCTGCTAACCATGTGTATGTGACCAATACAATTTGGGAACAGCAGCCCAGAGCTGTCTACACACACACACACACACACACACACACTACCTATAAGGCTATGCTCACAGGAAGGGAGTCTAATTGTCAGCAGGGTGTTTGATCCACAGCAGGGGCATCAGACTGGAAGAGTAGCTGAGAGACTGAGGAAACAAGGAATCAATGAGCACATCACAAACAAAACGACCTGCATCAACCTCCACTGGCCCCCATAGACTGTCTCTGGAAATAAGAGCTTCAAGGTCTACCAGAGTACCACATTAACCAGCATATTGATATGACCTCAACTTCAGTTCAGGTCTATTTTGTATAAGAGTTAAAAAGAAGACTAGTTTAAATGTTGGTCCCACACCAATCAAACTGTACCTTGCTCCTCAAATGCCAATGCTGCAGTATTGGTACTGGGCCAGTCAGTGCTGGGTGAGAGAACACATTCAGATAGGGGAGGACCTGTACACTATGTCAGGAATCAGGACTAATAAACTGCCTGTTTAACAAGTAATACCACATGGATGGCCATTTATACAATTTCATTGTGACACTGTAGACTATTCTAGTTTTGCGGGGATAGGAGGCCGGCAATTTATTTTGTCTCGCCTAGAACGGCAGAATGGCCAGGACCGGGCCTGCATCAGCATCATATCAGTCTTAACATAGCCGTGATGCTCATCCATAACTTTGGGCTGCAAAATTCCGGTAACCTTGCCAAAAATCCCATGTTTTCCAGAAATCCTGGTTGGCGGTTTCTGGATTTCCTGCTTTTATTCCTTCCTGATTTCTGGAAAATCTGTGAATTTTGCGAAAGTTACTGGAATTTTGCAACCCTATCCATAACCAACCTTTCCCTAAATAGGAAGACGCATCATAAAACACCAGACACAGGACACCGCAGTGCATACTGCATATTCTATACTGTATTTAGAAACTGTAAGGTCCGGTGCTGGTTCTAGACAGGGTGGAGTCTTAGAAAGGCCATAAGCTCTGAGTCACCCTAGAGACGCAGGCCTTGTGTTAGCCAATATAAGTGTAATAGAAAGATTGACAGCATTAATAATGAAGGAAGCCCATCTACAGTTGAGGTCAGAAGTTTACATACACCTTAGCCAAATACATTTAAACTCAGTTTTTCACAATTCCTGACATTTAATCTTAGTAAAATGTCCCCGTCTTAGGTCCGTTAGGATCACCACTTTATTTTAAGAATGTGAAATGTCAGAATAATAGTAGAGAGAATGATTTATTTCAGCCTTTATTTCTTTCATCACATTCCCAGTGGGTCAGAAGTTTACATACACTCAATTAGTATTTGGTAGCATTGCCTTTAAATTGTTTAACTTGGGTCAAACATTTCTGGTAGCCTTCCACAAGCTTCCCACAATAAGTTGGGTGAATTTTGGCCCATTCCTCCTGATAGAGCTGGTGTAACTGAGTCAGGTTTGTAGGCCTCCTTGCTCGCACACACTTTTTCAGTTCTGCCCACACATTTTCTATTAGTTTGAGGTCAGGGCTTTGTGATGGTCACTCCAATACCTTGACTTTGTTGTCCTTAAGCCTTTTTGTAACAACTTTGGAAGTATGCTTGGTGTCATTGTCCATTTGGAAGACCCATTTGCGACCAAGCTTTAACTTCCTGACTGATGTCTTGAGATGTTGCTTCAATATATCCACATAATCTTCGCTCCTCATGATGCCATCTATTTTGTGAAGTGCACCAGTCCCTCCTGCAGCAAAGCACCCCCACAACATGATGCTGTCACCCCCATGCTTCACGGTTGGGCTGGTGTTCGTCGGCTTGCAAGCCTCCCCCTTTTCCCTTAAACATAACGATGGTCATTATGGCAAAACAGTTCTACTTTTTGTTTCATCAGACCAGAGGACATTTCTCAAAAAAGTACGATCTTTGTCCCCATGTGCAGTTGCAAACCGTAGTCTGGCTTTTTTATGGCGGTTTTGGAGCAGTGGCTTCTTCCTTGCTGAGTGGCCTTTCAGGTTATGTCTAAATAGGACTCGTTTTACTGTGGATATAGATACTTTTGTACCCGTTTCCTCCAGCATCTTTACAAGCTCCTTTGCTGTTGTTCTGGGATTGATTTGCACTTTTCACATCAAAGTACGTTCATCTCTAGGAGACAGAACGCGTCTCCTTCCTGAGCCGTATGACGGCTGCGTGGTCCCATGGTGTTTATACTTGCGTACTATTGTTTGTACAGATGAACGTGGTACCTTCAGGCGTTTGGAAATTGCTCCCAAGGATGAACGAGACTGAAAGCAAATCTACAATTGTTTTCTTAGGTCTTGGCTGATTTGTTTTTCCCATGATTTCAAGCAAAGAGGCACTGAGTTTGAAGGTAGGCCTTGTAATACATCCACACCTCCAATTGACTCAAATTATGTAAATTAGCCTATCAGCTTCTAAAGCCATGACATAATTTTCTGGAATTTTACAAGCTGTTTAACTTCTCTAGGGTAGGTGAGACGCTAACGTCCCACCAGGCCAACATCAGGTAAAACTGCAGAGAGCTAACATTTTAAAAATACACCATTCGTTGTATTAAACATTCTTGTAAATACATGTATCTTACATCATTTAAAAGATGAACGTCTTATTAATCCAGCCGCTGTGTCAGATTTCAAAAAGGTTTACTGCAAAAGCAAACATGCGATTTTCTGAGGACGGCACCCCACACACACAAGTATTACTAGCATTTTCCAACCAAGCATTAGCGTCACGAAAGTCAGAAATAACAATAAAATAAATCGCTTACCATTGAAGATCTTCCTCTGGTGGCAATGCCAAGTGTCCTAACTACACAGTGAATGTTCGTTTTGTTTGATAAAATAATTTTTTATAGCCTAACACGAAACATTTGTAAACCGGTTGCGTCGTGATTTCCGTCTCATTCAACTTTGGACGAAGCATTCGTGGTAATTACACACACTAAACAAACGTTTATCCAGTCATGGTTGGTTTCATTGCAATCCTCTGGTTGTTACTAACACAACCATACATGATGGTTCTTTTCCCGGGACGTATTGACCGAAACAAACCGATTGGAAGACACCAATCAATGACCTCATTGCGCACCAATGGTAGGACCGGTCTATCGTTGATTGACTGTATTTTGGCCCAATGACCACTGATCATCTTGAAATCTAGCTTGGAAGATAGCCAATGAGCTGAGGTAAACGGCAATATGTAATGGTTATACGTTCGAAGACCAGCCTTTGTCGTAAACTCTGGCGTAAAAGAGGTTCATTCGCCATTGCAAATCCTACTTGACGGAGCCACGAGTGTTACGCATAGCAGTACATATTCAATAGCATTTTCAACAAGTTTATATATTTAAATTATGGCGAATAAATCAAGAAGAGCTAAAACAAAGTCTAGGTATACAGATTTAACCCAAATTATAGAGGAAATTGATAGAGACAGCGAGACCGAGTTTCTTCAGGAAGATTAATCTTTCAGCGAAGCTAGTTTCGACTCCCAGGCAGAAGAAATGTTTCTGCACGGCGAGGATGCCATGCTGGATTGGTAAGTTCTAATGCTAATGTCATTGTTTGAAATTAATATGAAATATTATTCATTTGAGATTTTTTTTTCATTTTCTTATTTTATTTGCAATATATAAAAATATCATCTGTAATGAAATGTGTAAAGTACATATTGGCAATACTGTGTGTGTGTGATATATTTTTTACATTTATTTTACATAAACATGGAATGGAACAGCACTTCACCATAGTGATTATGTTCCCTGTACTCTATATATATCTGTTTATTTTATGTGTTGATACAGGACTCATATGTGAAAGTATTGTTACTGATTTTTTAAATCTTTCACAGTGGCAGTGATTCTGATTATGAGCCGCCAATGTCTAGGTGTCCATCTCCCTCTGAAGCTGGTTCATCCAGCCGGACCCCCGCTGTCTCCGGCTCCACACCTACCCGGCCATCTAGAGTTGTGAAGTCAGTGACAAAGAAGAGGAGGTAGGGAAGAGAGAAACCTGCAGACAGAGGACCAGAGGGTTGTTGGCACTCTGTGTTAGAAGATGATGTGGAACCAAATCCACCAGTTTTTAGACCCAGAAGGCAGCCAGGACCTCAACTAGACATGACTGCAAAGTACATCCCCCTTCAACTTTCTCAACTGTTTTTCACCTCGTCAGTTGTTGATTCCCTGGTGGCGAACACCAATAAGTATGGGGCTAAGAAGCAGGCAGGAAAGAAAGAGGCATGGAAGACCATTTCCATGTCAGACCTTTTCTGCTACTTTTCAATGGTCATTTACATGGGGCTGGTGAAGTTGGAAACTCTAAGGGACTACTGGAAAACGTCAGCTCTCTATCAACTGCCTTTCGCCATGATTGTCATGTCTTCTAAAAGGTTTCTGACTATCTCACGGGCGCTTCACATCAGTGACCCAGAAGTTGATGGGGAGAATGACAAGAAGAGGCACACCAAGGCTCTGTAAAATAAAACCTCTCTACCCCAGCATCGTTGATGCCTGCAAGATACTTATTTTCAGCCCGCCCAGAACCTGTCCATCGATGAGAGGATGGTAGCCTCAAAGGCCAGAATCAGCCTCAAACAATACATGCGTAACAAACCAACCAAATGGGGTTACAAACTGTTTGTTTTGGCTGATTCTGTGTGTGCCTACACTTGCAATTTCTTTGTTTATGAGGGGAAAAACAGTTTTGCTACCGGTAATGGACTGAGTTATGATTCCGTTATGGAGTTATTGGATTGTCAACTGCTGGGGAAGGGCTACAAACTGTTTGTGGACAACTTCTACACAAGCCCTACCCTGTTTACAGAGCTGAGGAAGCGGGAGGTGTGGGCTTGTGGCACCATTCGTACCAACAGGGTGGGATTTCCAAAGACCAAGGTGAACGACATGCCTAAGCGGGCTGAGCGGGGTACCATGCGATGGATCCGTGAAGATGGCCTGCTGTTTGTGAAGTGGATGGATACCAGAGAGGTGGTCATGTGCTCCAGTATCCACAAGTCCTTCAGTGTAGATCACATCGTCAGGCGTGTAAAGGACGGTGCCGGTGCATGGACCACAAAAAAAGGTCCCCATTCCAGCTGCTGTGAAGGACTACAACAAGAGCATGGGAGGTGTGGACCTGTCAGATGCGCTGATAGGATACTACAATGTTCTCCACAAGACCATGAAATGGTACAAAACATTTTTCTATCATTTCATTGACATTTCATTGACATTGCTGTGGTGAATTCCTTCATCCTCCAGAAGGAAATGGCCAAGAGCTGTGGACAGCCCCCCCATCTCACAGCTAGCCTTCATCCAGGAGCTTGCTAGCTACAGCAAGTCCACTGCAGCACCTTCTGCTCCAACCAGTGGTGTTCACCTGCCCAGATTCATCTCTGCAGGCATGAATGTGCCTCAGGGCAAAAAGAGCACAGTAGGGAGACGTCGTTGTGCCCTTTGTCACAGGAAATGCCCCATCACCTGCACCACCTGTTCAGTAAGCCTCTGCTTTACAGCAGAAAGAGACTGCTATGGGCCATGGCACCAGCAGCACAATATTGTGTAGAGGACTGAGGGTTTTCACAATATTGTAAATAAAAAAATGTGTAAATAGTTACCCTTGTTATTTGTTTGTTTATTATTATTTATTTTTTAAATAATTTTTTTCATATATATATTTATTTTTGGGGGGTGTGTTAGAATAGCATTTATGTATTTTGTATATAGTTCTTTCCTTCAAAATGTATCACTGTACCAATTCGGCCACTTGGGTACATTTGTGTGGGACACCTGGGTGACTTCATGCTCAATGTCATGTAGCTCGCTCATTTTTGAAGTTATGTCTAAAACTTTGCTCAGTTATTGTTGCCATCTTATGTTCTTCATTCAAATCATCCACAGCATCCTATCTGTATGTTTGGCTGTTCTTGGTCATTTGAAAGATGATGCAGCAACAATAAAAAACAGAAAACGTATGTTTATTTCCTTGTATTTTCTTCTACCAGATCTATTGTGTTATATTCTCCTACATTCCAATTCACATTTCCACAAAATTCAGAGTGTTTCCTTTCAAATGATACCAAGAATATGCATATCCTTGCTTCTGTGCCTGAGCTACAGGCAGTTAGATTAGGGTATGTCTTTAGGCGGAAATTGAGAAGAAGGGGGGTCCCCCAAAGAAGTTAAAGGCGCAGTCAACTTAGTGTATGTAAACTTCTGACCCACTGGAATTGTGATACAGTGAATTATAAGTGAAATAATCTGTCTGTAAACAATTGTTGGAAAAATGACTTGTGTCATGCACAAAGTAGATGTCCTAACCGACTTGCCAAAATTATAGTTTGTTAAACAAGAAATTTGTGGAGTGGTTGAAAAACGAGTTTTAAATCACTCCAACCGAAGTGCATGTAAACTTCCGACTTCAACTGTAGTTCTGGCCAAACTGCATGCCAACACACTCGCGCACACACATGTACACATGCATACACACATATACACACAGCTACTAATGTTAGGGCTGTCACAAGAGACTACCTATCGTATTGTCATTGAGTACAATGGGTCAGCCGGTTGCACACTGAGTGTACATCCCTCCTTTGGGGCCTAAACATCCTGAGAGCCTTACAGGAGATATGTATGACCACAGACGGTCCCAGAAATTACTGTTTTTTTTTGTAACAAAGGGAGGAGGACAACTAAAACATAAATAGGTAGGCCTATGTCTTTCCAAATGGAGCCCTGTCTTTGAGAGATCATTCTTATTACTCAGTCAATAACAGTCTGGTTATCAACAAATATGACTCTTCTAATATGAGGTGAGGTATTCAGGGCCCATGTTGTCATCCATGAAAATCAGTAGAAAGTAGGATACAGAGAGGAAACTCTTCATCTATAAGAGCATATGGACTGGGAGATGTCATTCACTGGAGCAAGTTCTATGGCTTTCTATGTAAGTATTTCATATAGTGTGGACACGTGTGCATGCGTGTGTGTGTCAGAGTTTGAGAATGTGTGTTAGTGGGTACATATGACGGGTGCAGAGCATTGCTGATGCTATCCTTGCTCTAAACCTATCATGCATGTAATAACTTTGATGGTAAAGGGGTATCTGTAAATGCAAAACACTAAAGTCCCCCCAAACAGGCTCTTAGCTGGCACAGTGGTGAGACAGACAGACATGTAATAGTAGGAAGGAGAATACAGTAGCAATGTAAGAACAACTGTGACAATATCATACCCCACACCCATTCCTGACAATCACTACAGAGGGATGTCTCAACACCCTGAGGAATACAAACACTTGCCGAAACATACTTTGAAATCCATTTGGCTGATCATTACGGCATCAGCGAACAACCTCACTCAGTAAAAGGATAGGTATCACACATGAACACGTTCAAAACACGCTTCCTCACAGCGCTGGATAGCTGGCTGGAAGTGAACTTCACAGTGAGTGGTGGCTGATTTGGTTGTTGTGGTTTTCTAGGTGAATACACCTGAAATCCTCTCGGTTCCAGCTCCTGCTACACTCATCAGGCCAGGACATTAAATATGGATGCTGTGGACAAGCAGAAGCAATTTTCTATGTTTAATTCAACAAATAATAACATCAAAAGAATATGAAGAAGAGCAGCAGGTGAATAAACCATGACAGGACTGGAGCTCTCAGGGTGCTGGAGCAAACTGAAGGTGCCACCATTCAGGAGAGAACAGAGAAGACGGGTCACCTCTATATCATCTATTAATGCAACTATCCACCAAACTAAACGCTAGGGCCACGAGTTGTGTCCTGATCAGGAGAAACTCTGGACCCTACCTATGTTATTGACTAAACTACACTGCGACATCATGGCCATGGGGTACAGTCGTATAGTGAATTAGCCTGGGTGCCAACTTGTTGCTGTCTTGGCGAGCCAATGACGCAGGAACAGTCTGTCATCCAGGAAAGTATTGCATAAAATCACATACACGCTGGAGCTTCAATATTGCGTACATTCTTGGCTGTAATTTCCCATGTTTCCCATTCTGTTGCTCCTCCACTAATATAGTGTAGAGATGCATGATCTTAAATTTGACCAGTTTCTCACAACAGGAAATATGAATTATTGTGTTGATTATAATTCATGGGACATTTTGTAGGGGTTACTACATCTTTTAGGGCAAATTAAGTCTGACATTTTAAAGTGAAAATTACACACTTTAGAAGCCTTTATAACCGTGAATATACTACAAGTGTGCATATCATGCTGTGCAGGAAATTTCCTGCTACAACAAGGTGATACAATGAATATCCTACAGTTCCATGTAGAAGGTAAAACAAAGCAGTAAAAGCAGCAGACCACTTTGATTGATGTCACGGTTGTTTCTACTCAGCTCTGGCAGTTCCAGTAACATCTTACAAAACGTGTATCCATTTCCTTAAAAGGCCAAGGCCAATAGCAACCACTTGAATCCACAAGATAAGAACAGATATTGACAAAATGTGTCATGTCATCTAAGCCAAGGCAAAACAGAGATCAAAGATCAGGCAGAGCCCACTGCAATCCCCTTAATATAGTATGCCTGTTCCTGCTTTTCCCCCTAATGTATTTCCTTTCACCATCAAGCTCTGCTCACACAGTCCACATACACACCCACATACGCACACTGCCGCTGTTTTTACATTGAATGCTGCAAAGGCACACACACCAAAAGTGACAGAAACGCATACACATGCCCCCACAGTAAATAATCAATTTGTCTTTGTAAAATCATTGAATAAATCAAAAATGTGAAATGTAAGGAGTTTGACTGTGTTGTCTGACATGCTGTTGTGTATTTCAGAGTGTCTGTGAGGCAGCTTGCTTGCTGCCAGAGTAGGTGGGGCAGAGATTAGGAGGGCTACACTAGAGAACAGGGGGGCTATTGGACTGTGGAGTGGGAGAGCTCCAGGGAGAGATGGGAGCAGCTCTGTAATTAACCGGCTTTTCTGACAGCCTGTAGCCTGGTCTCTGGGAGCCTGGAGCCGATAGAGCCTAGTGGGGCCAGGGCCCTAGGAGACAGGCAGGCTGAGCATATGGCCAGTGGGACAAAACACATGTACTTGAGTGTGGCAGAATGCATGAAACCCACTTTGCCAGACCACCCACTTAACCCTTCTGTTTCATTGTCAGACTTGCTAATGCCAGGAAGCCTCTCACTGGCTCTTGTGCTAAAACTCCACTGATTTCACCTGCCTTTAAGAGATATGACGGGCCGTAAAGAAGCTAGGCTCCCACCACCAGCCTGCCTCCTGGCAGTAAAGACTGTAGCAGAGTGGGACAGAGTGTAGTACTATAGTAAGAACTGTCACTGGAGGGAGGCTCCCCCCTCTCTCCTCCCCACCATGCTCAATTATTCATATGCCCAGTCACAGCCCTACTCCTAATCTAAACTCCAGCCTCACACCAGCCCTCTCAACATTACCCTCCATTATTCATTAGCCTAGCTGTGGCCCCCATGCATACCACTGACAGCACTAACCCCAATAACACACAGCCCAGACCTCACTCACATTGACTCCTCAGGCTAAGGATGTTAACAGTAGTGCGTTCATGGACAGACAGAGATGGGAACAGGGGGTTTAATGATCTGTCACAGCACCCAGGTCAAGTCATTGTCAGCTGATGGACTCGGACACACATTATGGGCCTTTCTCTGCCCGGAGTAGGACATGATGCTGTTTTCACTGCCCTGACATCAGCTATAGGCAGGCTAGCAGACACATAGCCTGCCCATGGTTATGTAACAGAAGACAGGCGTAATGTGGTGTGAGATTATTACTTGGTTTGATGGCTAGATCATTTTTGCTGATCTGCTTCCACTTGATGTAGTAGGTCCCTTAGTCATGGAACACCAAGGCGAAAGGCTACCGTTAGCATTCAACAGACGTCATAATGTAATTCTGAGTTAAGGTTTTATTGTGGTCTTGCATGGTGCTGAATGCAATCCATAATGCCATGTCAACAGTCAAACCCACTCAAGCTTTTCAGTAATTGTCTGCATGTGCTGACAGGGCTGTATCAGGGCAGTGAGCAGTGGGCAGAGACTCAGTTGTGTGCTGCTCTCTTGCCGCCTCCTCTGTGCCCGCCAACACACCTCTACAACAGATGGAGGGCTCAACAGACCAAAGTGCCACTCCCATGCCACACTGGCACTGTTGGCAGTACCTAAGCAACTGTCAGCACAAACATGGTCAGCGTCAGCCTAAAAATACTTCTCAACTACTAAACAGTTTATAKAGAAATCCACACAACCAGATGTATATTGTATAGCCTGGTCCCAGATCTGTACGTGCTTGAGCCAACTTCTCTGACTTTTGCATTCGTGATTCCATCAAAGAAAATGTTTATTGGTCGCATACACATACAGTATTTTGCAAATATTACCACAGGTGCAGCAAAATGCTTATGATAATTTGTATTACAATACAGACAAATCCCAAAAATATGAAGAAATTAAGAAATATCAGAACGAACAATGTCAGAGTGCGGAATATAAATATATATGTCTAGGATGGTGTGCATAGTATGGACAGTATGTGAATAGAAAAGGTGTGTACAGCTGTAGTTATATAGGATTAGTCTTGACTAGAATACAGTATATACATATGAAGTGGGTAAAAAAGTTTGTAAAGATTATTAGTGACCAATGTTCAATTACTATGTACATAGGACAGCAGTCTCTAAGGTGCAGGGAATAGTACCAGGTTGTAGCCAGCTATTAACAGTGACAAAATTCAGGGCAGGGTACTGGGCAGAGGCCGGCTAGTGGTGACTATTTAACAATCTGATGGCATGGAGATAGAAGCTGTTTTCAGTCTCGCGGTCCCTGTACTGTCTCCGGCTTCTAGATCGTAGTGGGGTAAACAGGCCATGGCTCGGGTGGCTGAGGTCCTTGATGATCTTCTTGGTCTTCCTGTGACACCGGGTGCTCTAGATGTCCTGGGAGGGCAGGCAGGGTTGGGCTGACCCTCTGGAGAGCCTTGCGGTTGTGGACGGTGCAATTTCAGTACCAGGCGGTGATACAGCGTCGGTGCATCTGTAGAAGTCTGTGAGGGTCTTCGGAGACAAGCCAAATTTCTTCAGCCTCCTGAGGTTGAAGAGGCGCTGTTGCGGATTGACCATTTCAGGTTGTCAGTGATGTGCACGATGATAAACATTAATATTTTCACCCTCTCCACTGCGGCCCCATCGATGTGGACGGGGGTATGCTCGCTCTGCTGTCTCCTGAAGTCCACAATCAGCTCCTTCGTTTGGTTGACGTTGAGGAACAGGTTATTTTCTTGGCACCACTCTGTCAGGGCCCTCACCTCCTCCCTGTAGGCTGTCTCGTCATTGTTGGTAATCAGGCCTACCACTGTTGTATCATTTGCAAACTTGATGATTGCGTTGGAGATGTGCGTTACCACTCATGACTGAACAGGGACTACAAGAGGGGGCTGAGCACACACCCCTGTGGAGCCTCTGTGTTGAGGATCAGCGTAGCGGATGGGTTGTTGCCTAACTTCACCACTTGGATTTGCCCTGTCAGGCAGTCCAGGACCAAGTTGCACAGGTTGGGGTTCAGACCCAGGGCCCTGAGCTTAGTAATGAACTTGGAGGGTACTATGGTGTTGAAGGCTGAGCTGTAGTAAATGAACAGCATTCTTACATTAGGTATTTCTCTTGTCCAGACGAGATAGGGCAGTGTGCAGTGCGATGGCGATTGCATCATCCGTGGATCTGTTGGGACTGTATGCAAATTGTAATGTGTCTAGAGTGTCAGGTAAGGTCCAGGTAATATGATCCTTAACTAGCCTCTCAAAGCACTTCATGATGACAGAAGTGAGTGATACGGGGCGATAGTCATTTAGTTCAGTTACCTTCACTTTCTTAGGTACAGGAACAATGGTGGACATCTTGAAGCAAGTGGGAATAACAGACTGTGATAGGGAGAGATTACATTTGTCCGTAAACACTCCAGCCAGCTGGTCTGCACATACTCTGAGGACGCGGCTTGGGATGCCGTCTGGGCCGGCAGCCTTGCGAGTGTTAACACACTTAAATGTCTTACTCACGTCGCCCACTGAGAACGAGAGCTCACAGTCCTCGTTTGCGGAGGTGGCCAGTGACACTATAGTTTCCTTGAAGTGGGTGAAGGTGTTTAGCTTGTAGGAGAGCAAGGCGCCGGTGACACACATACAGATGGTGCCGGTGGGCCACTCTACCTTCATATAATCCTAAATCAAAAGACCCTGCAATTCATATTTTTTTTTTTTTTACATATTTGACCCTATAGATCCCTTTATCAAGTAAGACAGACAGACAGACAGGACAGACAGACTCCAATCATATCACATCCAGGGCATTATGCATGCAGGGGGATGCCCCTGAATGAATCCATGTGTGTAAATGTCATCAGTAAATGTCAATAGCTTTTCTGGAGCCAGGCCTGAGGACATGGAGGCTCAGCATATGGGCCCAGGGACCCACCCCTACCTTAAATACATTCTTAATCAACTATAAAGTGCTCCTCTGTTTAGCGTGATGAATTAAACATAACATAACATCCAGCGCCGACAGAGATGGTCGCCTCGCTTCGCGTTCTTAGGAAACTATGCAGTATTTTATTTTTTTATGTATCATTTCTTACACTGTTACCCCAGGAAATCTTAAGTCTTATTACATACAGTCGGAAGGTACTATTGGACATAAGAGCAACGTCAACTTACCAACATTACGACCAGGAAAACTTTCCAGAAGCGGATCCTCTGTTTGGTCCACCACCCAGGACAATGGATTGGATCCCAGCAGGCGACCCAAAACAACGGCGCCACAGAAGGGGCAGAAGGAGGGGTCTTCTGGTCAGGCTCCGTAGACGGGCACATCGCCCACTGCTCCCGAGTATACTACTAGCCAATGTCCAGTCTCGTGACAACAAGGTAGACGAAATCCGAGCAAGGGTTGCCTTCAAGAGAGACATCAGAGACTAACATTCTCTGTTTCACAGAAACATGGCTCAATCGGGATACGTTATCAGAGTCGGTTTCTTCACGCAACAAACATCTCTCTGGTAAGAAGAAGGGCGGGGGTGTATGCCTTATGATTAATGAGTTGTGGTGTGATCATAACAACATACAGGAACTCAAGTCCTTTTGTTCACCTGACCTAGAATTCCTTACAATCAAATGCCGACCGCATTATCTACCAAGAGAATTCCCTTCGATTATAATCATAGTCGTGTAATCCCCCCCCCCCTGAAAGAACTTCATTGGACTCTATGTAAACTGGAAACCACATATTTTAACAAGGCTAATCTGAAAACAAGGCTCCCTTTTATCAGCATATCGAATGTGCGACCCCGGGATGGAAAAATTCTGGAACATTGTTACTCTAACTTCCGCGATGCATACAAAGCCTTCCCTCGCCCTCCTTGCAGCAAATCTGACCACAACTCCATTTGTTGCTCCCAGTCTATAGACAGAAACTAAAACAGGAAACGCCTGTGCTCAGGTCTGTTCAACGCTGGTCCGACCAATCTGATTCCACACTTCAAGATTGCTTTGATCACGTGGACTGGGATTATGTTCCGGAAAGAGTCGATCAACAACATTGATGTATACGCTGATTCGGTGAGCGAGTTAATTAGCAAGTGCATCGGTGATGTTGTACCCACGGCAACAATTAAAACCTTTCCCAACCAGAAACCGTGGATTGATGACAGCATTCGCGCAAAACTGAAAGCGCGATCCACTGCTTTTAAATCAGGGCAAGGCGACCGTAAACATGACCGAATACAAACAGTGTAGTTATTCCCTCCGCAAGGCAATCAAACTAGCTAAGCTTCAGTATAGAGACAAAGTAGAGTCGCAATTCAACGGCTCAGACATGAGAGGTATGTGGCAGGGTCTACAGTCAATTACGGACTACAAAAATAAAACCAGCCCCGTCGCGGACCCTGATGTTTTGCTCCCAGACAAACTAAACAACTTCTTTGCTTGCATTAAGGACAATACAGTGCCACTGACACGGCCCGCTACCAAAACCTGCGGACTCTCCTTCACTGCAGCCGACGTGAGTAAAACATTTAAACGTGTTAACCCTCGCAAGGCTGCAGGCCCAGAAGGCATCCCCAGCCGCGTCCTCAGAGCATGCGCAGACCAGCTGGCTGGTGTGTTTACGGACATATTCAATCAATCCTTATCTCAGTCTGCTGTTCCCACATGCTTCAAGAGGGCCACCATTGTCCATGTTCCCAAGAAAGCTAAGGTAACTGAGCTAAACGACTATCGCCCCATAGCACTAGTCAAGGATCATATCACCTCCACCCTACCTGACACCCAAGACCCACTCCAATTTGCTTACCGCCCCAATAGGTCCACAGACGACTCAATCGCAATCACACTGCACACTGCCCTAACCCAACTGGACAAAAGGAACACCTATGTAAGAATGCTGTTCATAGACTACAGTTCAGCATTTAACACCATAATACCCTCCAAACTCGTCATTAAGCTCGAGACCCTGGTTCTCGACCCCGCCCTGTGCAACTGGGTCCTGGACTTACTGACGGGCCACCCCCAGGTGGTGAGGATAGGAAACAACATCTCCACCCTGCTGATCCTCAACACTGGGGCCCCACAAGGGTGCGTTCTCAGCCCTCTCCTGTACTCCCTGTTCACTCATGACTGCGTGGCCATGCACGCCTCCAACTCAATCATCAAGTTTGCAGACAACACTACGTGGTAGGCTTGATTACCAACAACGACGAGACGGCCTACAGGGAGGTGGTGAGGGCCCTCAGAGTGTGGTGTCAGGAAAATAATCTCACACTCAATGTCAACAAAACAAAGGAGATGATCGTGGACTTCAGGAAACAGCAGAGGGAGCAGCCCCCTTTCCACATCAACGAGACAGTAGTGGAGAAGGTGGAAAGTTTTAAGTTCCTCGGAGTACACATCACGGACAAACTGAAATGGTCCACCCACACAGACAGCGTGGTGAAGAAGGCGCAACAGCGCCTCTTCAACCTCAGGAGGCTGAAGAAATTTGGCTTTTACAGATGCACAATTGAGAGCATCCTGTCGGGCTGCATCACCGCCTGGTACGGGAACTGCTTTGCCCACAACCGTAAGGCTCTCCAGAGGGTAGTGAAGTCTGCACTACGCATCACCGGAGGCAAACTACCTGCCCTCAAGGACACCTACACCACCCGATGTCACAGGAAGGCTAAAAAGAAGGAAGGCTAAAAAAAGATCATCAAGGACAATATCCACCCGAGCCACTGCCTGTTCACCCCGCTATCATCCAAAAGGCAAGGTCAGTACAGGTGCATCAAAGCTGGGACCGAGAGACTGAAAAACAGCTTCTATCTCAAGGCCATCAGACTGTTAAACAGCCATCACTAACATTGAGTGGCTGCTGCCAACATACTGACTCAAATCTCTAGCCACTTTAATAATAAAAAATTGGATGTAATAAATGTTTCACTAATCACTTTAAACAATACCACTTTATATCACGTTTATATACCCTACATTACTCATCTCATATGTATATACTGTACTCTATACCATCTACTGCATCTTGCCTATGCCGTTCGGCCATCGCTCATCCATATATTTATATGTACATATTCTTATTCATTCCTTTACACTTGTGTGTATAAGGTAGTTGTTGTGAAATTGTTAGATCACTTGTTAGATATTACTACATGGTCGGAACTAAAAGAACAAGCATTTCGCTACACTCGCATTAACATCTGCTAACCATGTGTATGTGACCAATAAAATTTGATTTTGAACATATACAGCACAAACATGGAGGACTTTTGACAAACACAGAATAGAGGACGACAGATTGTGACAACAGCCTAATCGGATGTAAGCCTTATGTACCACCACAGATTATGCATTATATTGACCAGATACTCCACCACCCGCTCAAACAATGAAAATAAATGTCTTCAAAAATGGAAAGCAGTCATGAGGCGGCAAGATCAGGTGGCACCCTTGAGAGGGCATATACGACTGTGATAACAGGCACAACTGTTAAATTGCCGGGATCTCACGTGTCCTACTTTTAAATATTAGTATACTCGTAACAACCTAAGCATTACGAAACTTCTAACCGATCAAATAAGCCACATGTAGCAAATAAACACATTCGACAAGCTCTCATTGACCTCTGTACAAAAACACCTCTTTTGGTGAGCAAACAACTACAACAAAAACATCACCTGCTGGAGAAAACAAATTTTGGGCCCAGTTACCCCTCTCGCTTCACCTCATCCTCTCTGGTACCACATAGGAATAAAGAGGACTAGGTAACCTCCAATGATGTATGGTACATACCATGATGTAGTTGCGGAGTTCGGGGTAGACTCTGTAGGGTGCCAGCCAGTGGGACAGGGGGGTGGTGGAGGGGAAGGTGGTGGTCACAGCCAGGGACACCTCGGGGAAGGACAGCACATTGAAGCCAAACTTCTCATACAGCTTCTGGAGCTCTTCGTCAGGCTTCTCATCTCCCTCGCTCAGGATACTGCCAATGATGTAGCGACACTGGTCATCGGGCACCTGTGTGTGTGTGTGTGTGTGTGTGAGACATTGAGATGAACAGGGGGGGGGGGGGGGGGGGGGGGGACACAGACGGATACCAAAATGAGACCAAAACACATGTCAAATATTAAGTTCAGTACATATACACTGTGTGAACAAAACATTTTGCTGGCCTATGTTGACTCAAATGCTTCCCACAGTTGTGTCGAGTTGGCTGGATGTCCTTTGGTTGGTGGACCATTATTGATGCACACAGGAAACTGTTGAGCCTGAAAAACCCAGCAGTGTTGCAGTTCTTGACACACTCAAACTGGTGCACCTGGCACCTACTACAGATGTAAGATCTTAACTGAATCACTTTTTTATTGCTTAATATTTTCCTACAATGAAAACTTGTGTATTTTAGGTTTTAAAAGGTTGTAATTTCCACTTGAAATGTCAAACATGATTTGCCCTAACGAAAAATGTATCAACCCCTACATAAATGTCCATTAATTATAATCAACATAATAATTCACATTTCCTGTTGCTGCAGGATTATTTTCCTGCTGAAGCAAACTGGCTCAAATTAAGATCCTACATCTGTACCATACCTGGTTCAAAAGGCACTTAAGTAAATATTTTGTCTTGCCCATTCACCCTAATGGTACACAAACACAATACATGTCTTAATTTTCTCAAGGCTTAAAAATCCTTYGTTAACCTGTCTTCTCCCCTTTATCTACAATGATTGAAGTGGATTTAACAAGTGACATCAATAAGGGATCATAGCTTTCACCTGGATTCACCTGGCCAGTCTATGTTATGGAAAGAGCACCTGTTCCTAATGTTTTGTACACAGTGGAAATCCCTATCCATCCTCCCAGTCATCCAATCAGACCAGCTAGTACAAGAGAACAACAGAAGGCAGAAGGAATGGTAGAATCTTTCAACATCAGTACGTGTGGACATCAGACAGCGAGCTGTCAATCACACTGGGCTCCAGTCTTGCTGCAGTCTGTCTGGTAGCTGGTGATAGTGACATAAGAATGGCACGAGGTCAGATCTCAGAGACATGGCTTCTGGGCTGGGCGCTGTTCCTGTAGGCCTGTGACAGTCTTCCTTGGTGTGACTGGTCCCGCCTGTGGATGCTGGCATGGCGCGGGGGCACAGATGGTATCTAGCGCTCTTCATCAACATCCCTGACAGCCCCACACACACACATCTTATAATTTAACCATCCACAATTCCTTTCTCTTGCTCCTTTCTTTCTCCCCACTACAGTTTTTGGAATAAACATGTTGATACCATTAAGTAGCCAGGCCTTGGTACAGGGGAATACAATATCAAAAAATGGTGAAGAAATTCACAAGTGTCTCTAGGTATGGGCTATAGTCTACTCCCCAACCAACAACACATCCCTTTAATTGCCTTCCTGACCAGTGGCTGGGCCATGCAAGTATTAGAATTAATCACAATGGCTGTGTTCCTAGCGGCTTAGTACACAATCAACAATAAAAACGGCCCATGTGGATGCTGCTTTTGTCCAGGCTGTCGATGTACAAGTTATATTGTCTTGGCTGCGTGTATCGCCCACCTTCCTACATGAGCATGATAAAAGGTGTTGGTTGTCAACAGGGCTTGTGTATAATGACTGGTTCCTGTCAATACTGCCAGGCTATGATAAGAAACAGCTACATCCATTTAAATAAAAGGAGAGATGGCCGCTGCCCTCCCACGGCTTCGTCCCACTATCTAACCATCTCTCCCTTTTTCGCTTAGTCTCGAAAACCCGACCCTGGGCAACAGTGACTAGGGTCTGGTTTCAATGACGGTCTCTTTTGGCAACTTCGATAAGGGGCCCTCTTCAGACAGACAACTCTCCAAACAAATCACAAGGCAGAACATCGCGATTGGAAACCAACCAACCAGGCAAAAAGTTTGCAGTCATTAAGAATAACCTCTGTGTTCTCCATCTTGCTAGCTACTGCTTTATTTAAGCGGATAAGGTAATGGCAGTGACGTAGTTCTTGTATACCAAAATAGTTTGCCACTGAAACCAGACCCTAGTCACTGTTGCCTAGGTTTTTGATACTACCTACCTACTTTCCCTAGGCTCATAGACGAGAGGCTTGTTACCAAAATGTAGCGCTCGCTTGCTAATTATATCATTTAGAGCTCCTGCTATCACTCGCAGCCCACACACCCACCAGTGGAGGCTCCTCAGAGGAGGAGCATCCTCAGTGAATTTTTATTTTAAATAGTGAAACATTTTTTTTAAGTTATCCTTTTTAGATAAAACTATACTAAATATATTCACGTCACCAAATAATTAAAACACACTGTTTTGACGAAGGTCTACAGTTGCAGTGGCAATGAAGGTCTACAGTAGCCTCAACAGCACTCTCCAGGATAGCACCATTGTTTAGCCAGAAGACAGTTTCCGTCCTCCTCTGGGTACATTGACTTATACAAAACCTAGGAGTCTCATGGTTCTCACCCCCTTCCATAGACAGAGTAATTATGACAACTTCTAGAGGACATCCTCCAACCTATCAGAGCTCTTGCAGCATAAATTCACATGTCTACCAAATCAAAGGAAGAGAGAATTAATCTAGTACTGAAAGCATAAGCTACAGCTAGCTAGCACTGCAGTGAAGACAATGTGGTGAGTAGTTGACTCAAAGAGAGAAAGACAATAGTTGAACAGTTTTGAACAAATACATTTCTACAAACAAAAAAGCAAGAGAGATTTTTTTTATTTTCTTTACTTTCACAGTGACAATGATGTAGGCTGAGTGTAGCAGTTATGGTACGAAGGTTTGGCTTGGAAAGGTTTTTTCGCCTGGTCAAAGACAGCTGTTTTGTTGTGCAATGAAGTCCATAGGTGAAGGGATAAGGTGAGAGGAGGAGAGCACGTAGATGCGAGAAGGAATTATACAACGAGCAAAGTGATCATACTGTTTGTATGTGGCTGCTATGAAAATTAACTGTGTTTGCGGGTGATCAGGGGTGTATTCATTACAGCGATTCAATTGAAAAACGTTTCTTAAAATGGAAGCAAACGGAACGAAATAAGGAAAAACATACCTGCATTTGTCCAATAGAAATTAGTTCATTTGCAACTGTTGGAGTAATGATTACATCCTATATCAGCTAGATGCAGGCAAAAGTGTGCAAGGCGGTATAGAATGTATCACTGTCACCTTGATTACTCTAATTTTGCACCTACGTTGAAAACCTTCATTCGTAGGCTAGGTTGTTGCAACCGCATGATGGGTAWAGGGACAATTCTAGTATCATGTAGTATCCTAAACCTATCCATGTTACATTGAGCTGGGTGAATGGAATATGAACGACAGTCATCCAATATGCTGTAATAGAAATAAGGCCATGCTTATTAAAAAAAAACAACGTCCTCCCTCATCTTAAAACGGCACAGACCGCAACTGACACACACATACAAACACACTTGTGCACGCATGAACAGACAACACACACGCAGACACACAGTGGCAGACACAAACACAATCAGCAACACTTGATTTCATCTCTCCTCCACTACAGATAACACACCCCAGAGAGACTACAGGCAATTAGGAGATTTTGTAGTATCCTTGCTCTCTCCTCTTCTTCTAGCTGTATATATAAAAGTTAGGTTTATGTCTGAGAAATGTAACGCACTAGGAGAATTATGCCAGTCAGTTTGTCCGATGCAGAGAGCTGTGTTCTCAAAGCCAACCACAGCTCCTTAAAAACAGTTGCTCTGAAACACAGAGCTGGCTTCACTGGGCTCTTGAGCTAGGCGTCAATCCAAAGAAGAGGCTGAGGAGAGTTGACAATGCCCTTATATTGGCCCAGGCGAACAACTGGCTCGTTGGTTAATGGGAAGACAGTGGAGCTATCCGCGCCGTAATTGGACGGTGTAGTTGTCAAGTTGCATCGCCAAGCCTCAGAAAACTAATTCAGCACATCACCACGTGTAAGCTCCATCACATCAACACCACCAAAAACATAGCTAGAGTTTACACAAACTGCCAGAGGTCCCTCAATTTTCCCTCCAGTCAACTTTAACAATCGTTGTTTATGTTCCTGCCCATGCTTTAGAATGCTCATTATTTCCTAATGCAGACGCATCCTCTCACAAATGGTGCGATTCTCCTTCTCTTTCCACCCCAGTTCCTCTCTAAACCAGGTCTCCTGAGAGCTGTTGGTAAGAAAAGTAATTTCAAAAGCAATTCTTAGCTTGGAGGTGCGAGGGCCTTTTCTGACAGATGAGGACTCTCCAACAATAAAAAGGTATGGCTGGCAGAGGTAATTCATTATTAGCAGACATGTAATGAGGATTTACACTCATCTTCCCCGCTCCCAGTCTCTCTGCTGCTCTTCCCTCCCGGGTATCACTTCTAGGAATTAATTATTTTCAAAATCAGCTTATTTTCCAATGGCTCATCGCTAAAGCATTAGCGCTTTAGGGAGGACAGTGTGGGGTACAGACACATACTTGTTTTTCAGCTAGGAGGAGAGAAGCCTAACCTTTGTATTACAGTCCAAGAATAGAAGAGATGTACATAATGATGGAGCCCCATAACCTCTGCTTAGCCAAGTATCACACATGACAATTTAACAGCCAGGCAGGACTACAAATCTAAATATTAGTCTGGATTGGCAATGTGGCGTGGGGTCATTTAGTCTCCTGATGAATCCTTGGTTTACAGGCCGGTTAAAGAACGGATCATCAGCTCACTGTCTATGGGTAGCCTACATGATGTCCACTCAACACCACAGTTTGGGCCAGTTTCCCAGACCCAGATTAAGCCTAGTCCCGGACAACAACAAAAAAATCACATTGAAGATTCTTCATTTAGAAATATTGATAATCCAGGACTAGGCATAATCTGGCTATGGGAAACCGGCACCTCTTGACTGATGCTGAAGTAGCACACAGGGTAGGTATACACAGTTGGGTTTCTCTCAGCCTACCACACAGTAGGGTGGGTTTCTCTCCTCTACGGGTTCTGGTGGCAGGATTCACCACCCATCCTGTCACAGTAGTGGGGACACGGTTAGTGTCCTCATTCTAGGTTGATTTAGCACTGCTGGTTTCAAACTACAGCAATGCCCTCTCAATTTCATCTTTCTTGGTTAGTTTGTGTAGTCCAACACATGTAAAAGTTCCACAGAAACAGGATGACGTGGGACATCATCTAGGGAGTAGAGTATAAAACATTGCTTGTTCGCTCATATTTTGAAAGTTGCTGCCCCCTTAAATCTCGTGTGATCAGGCTCCAGTACAGTGCAGTATTTGTGTTGACTGACTGTTGTGATGGGATGGATGGAGCTTAGAGGCTGTGTGATTGTGAACCAAAGCTGCACTGCACTACAGTTGATAGACCCTTACAATCATGGCATGTAGTATAGCCTATGTGAAGTCCGACTCTCTCCATGTGTTAGCCTAATAAGAATTGGGCTATGGAGTAGACTAGATATCCATCCACATAGAGCAAATCAAAGTCAAATGACACTGACAGTGAGGAGAGGAGATTGAGAGAACAGGAAGGACAAAGTCAGTCAAAGAGACCCAGACATCAAGTCTTTCTCCCCACCATTTTGTGTGAGATGAGAGACGGCCTGTCGGTTGCAATTGTTGTTAAGGTAGCTGATTGGAAGCAATTAATCCAACTCCCCGCCCCAATAGGCCCACGACAAAGACAAGAGATTCCCAGGCTGACTGAAATTGAAACTAAAAGGAGTTCACAGTGGAAAGACTGCAGATATCTTATGACGTTGGGCTGTTTCAGGCCGAATTAAAAGGGGCAGCAAAAAGTAGTTAGGAAAACAACTGGCTAAAAATTGAGGCCGAGATGGTCAATTTATTAAAGTGCATTCAGAAAGTATTCAGACCCCTTGACTTTTTCCACATTTTGTTATGTTACAGCCTTATTCTAAAATGTATTAAATCTGGGGGTTCTCATCAATCTACACACAATACCCCATAATGACAAAGCAAAAACAGGTTTTTAGAAATTTTGCAAATGTATAACAACTTAAAACAGAAATATTACATCTACATAAGTATTCAGACCCTTTACTCAGTACTTTGTTGAAGCACCTTTGGCAGCGATAACAGCCTCGAGTCTTATTGATATGACGCTACAAGCTTGGCACACTTGTATTTGGGGAGTTTCTCCCATGCTGGATGGGGAGTGTCGCTGCACAGCTATTTTCAGGTCTCTCCAGAGATGTTCGATCGGGTTCAAGTCCGGCTCTGGCTGCGCCACTCAAGGACATTCAGAGACATGTCCCAAAGTAACTCCTGCGTTGTCTTGGCTGTGTGCTTAGGGTTGTTGTCCTGTTGTAAGGTGAACCTTCGCCCCCAGTCTGAGGTCCTGAGCGCTCTGGAGCATGTTTTCATCAAGGATCTCTGTACTTTCCTCCGTTCATCTTTCGCTCAATCCTGACTAGTCTTCCAGTCCCTACTGCTGAAAAACATCCCCACAGCATGATGCTGCAGCCACCACCATGCTTCACCGTAGGGATGGTGCCAGGTTTCCTCCAGACGTGACGCTTGGCTTTCAGGCCAAAGAGCTCAATCTTGGTTTCATCAGACCAGAGAATCTTGTTTCTCATGGTCTGAGAGTCCTTTAGGTGCCTTTTGGCAAACTCGGGCTGTCATGTGCCTTTCACTGAGGAGTGGCTTCTGTCTGGCCACTCTACCATAAAGGCCTGATTGGTGGAGTGCTGCAGAGATGGTTGTCCTTCTGGAAGGTTCTGCCATCTCCACAGAGGAACTCGGGTTCTTGGTCACCTCCCTGACCAAGGCCCTTCCCCCCTCAGATTGCTCAGTTTGGCCCGGGTGGCCAGCTCTAGGAAGAGTCTTGGTGGTCCCGAACTTCTTCCATGTAAGAATGATGGAGGCCACTGTGTTCTTGGGGACCTTCAATGCTGCAGAAATGTTTTGGTACCCTTCCCCAGATCTGTACCTTGACACAATCTTGTATCGGTGCTATACGGACAATTCCTTCGACCTCATGGCTTGGTTTTTGCTCTGACATGCACTGTCAACTGTGGGACCTTATACAGACAGGTGTGTGCCTTTCCGAATCATATCTAATCAATTTAAATTTACCACAGGTGGACTCCAATCAAGTTGTAAAAACATCTCAAGGATGATCAATGGAAACAGGATGCACCAGAGCTCAATTTCAAGTCTCATAGAAAAGGGTCTCAATAATTATGTAAATAAGGTATTTTAGATTTTTTCTTTGTCATTATGGGGGTATTGTGTGTAGATTGCTAAGGATTTTTTTWAAATCCATTTTAAAATAAGGCTGTAATGTTACAAAATGTGGAAAAAGTCAAGGGGTCTTAACACTTTCCCAAGGCACTGTATGGATCTGTGCCATTCACTTTGAACTGGACTGTGTTTACAGCATGAGGGGTTGCGAGTAGATGCACTTGTTTTGAGATCAAAGCGAAAGCTGCATGTAGCCATCTTTGCACATGTTTTCATATTATTTGCTCGATAGTTAGTTATTKTCCCAGTTATAGGCAATTTCTAGTCAACAATGGGGGAGTGGTTGCTTCCTACAAGAGCACAAAATGTTTGCATTTCTAGCCATCTTTGAAAAGCATGTCAGGTAAAGAGCTTTGTTTATGTCTTAAAGGGGCAGTGTTGTATTTTGAGATGGTCTTGATTAAGTTAAGTAGCCAATAGGCAGAGCGTAGCATAATTTGTCTGATTCTTGTATCAAACAAACCAAAAACATTGAGTCACCTCCTTGTCTGAAGGACAAGTAGGCCTACATTGAACACCACACATTTTCTGCTACTGTAGGCTTAATGATAGAACAGTTATTTCCATGTTAAAATGTTATGGGATACATTTTTCTCTGTTGTTTTTGATGGCAAGCCACAGTGGCAGAATTTTCACAACTTTCAAGAATCCGTTCAGCAGATCTAAAACTTGCTCAGTGCCAGAAAACATTTGAAGGAACATTGGCTCTAACTAGCAATGCAAATGGCTTTCTGAGATACATGTATGATCTGTTTAGTAATATTATTTGTAACGTTACCTAGTGAGCCAGACAGCTAACTTTAGCTAGCTAACAGTACGCTTTAACTTGCAATGAAAACGGCTGACAAAATTAGAAACGTACACTACCGTTCAAAAGTTTGGGGTCACTTAGTCTTTGTTTTTGAAAGAAAAGCACATTTCATTTTCTGTCCATTAAAATAACATCAGATTGATCAGAAATACAGTGTATAGACATTGTTAATGTTGTAAATGACTATTGTAGCTGGAAACGGCTGACGCTCCAGATACTCATCTAGTCTAAAGAAGGCCAGTTTTATTGCTTCTTTAAATCAGGACAACAGTTTTCAGCTGTGCTAACATAATTGCAAAAGGGTTTTCTAATTATCAATTAGCCTTTTAAAATGATAAACTTGGATTAGCTAACAACGTGCCATTGGAACACAGGAGTGATGGTTGCTGACAATGGGCCTCTGTAGATATTCCATTAAAAATCAGCCGTTTCCAGCTACAAGTCATTACCAGCATCAACAATGTCTTCATTGTATTTCTGATCAATTTGATGTTACTTAAAATAAACCAACAAAAAAAAGTGCTTTTCTTTCAAAAACAAGGACATTTCTAAGTGACCCCAAACTTGAAATGTCTGAAAAAGGCAGTTAACCCACTGTTCCTAGGCTGTCATTGAAAATAAGAATTTGTTCTTAACTGACTTGCCTAGTTAAATTACTGTTATTTTATTGTTGCTCTTTAACTATGAGTTATTTTTCTGATAAAATATTTACTAAAATAAACTGAAGTTTAACACTTACTTCTGCATTGTTGGCTTGTAAGTAATTTCACTAATGTGCAGACCCCTTAACTTTTTCCACATTTTGTTACGTTAGTCTTTTTTCTGAATTGATTAAGTAGTTTTTTTGTACTTTTTGCAACAAAAATGTACTCAAATAAATATCTAATCAAATTGTATTTGTCAAATGCGCTAAATACAACAGGTGTATTGTTGGCTTGTAAGTAATGTTGTATTTAGCGCATGTGACAAATACAATTTSATTCGATTTTTATTTGAATACATTTTTTTGTTGTTGCAAAAAGTACAAAAAAACAACTTAATCAATTTAGAATAAGGCTGTAACGTAACAAAATGTGGAAAAAGTAAGGGGTCTGAATACTTTCTGAATGCACTGTATATTCTTGCTACCAGACACTTTTCAGCCCTATTTACTGATGGAGGGATTGTGCGTTCCTGGTGTAACTCGGGCAGTTGTTGTTGCCATCCTGTACAAGGACCCTGGGCATCTTTCTTTTGGTGTTTTTCAGAGTCAGTAGAAAGGCCTCTTTAGTGTCCTAAGTTTGTATAACTGTGAACTTAATTGCCTACCGTCTGTAAGCGTCTTAACGACCATTCAACAGATGCATGTTCATTAATTGTTTATGGTTCATTGAACAAGCATTCACTTACAATGAAGATCTGTGAAGTTATTTGGATTTTTCGAATTATCTTTGAAAGACAGGGTCCTGAAAAAGGGACGTTTATTTTTTTGCTGAGTTTATATATTACCTACACTGAACAAAAAATATACGCAACAATTTTAAAAGATTTTACTCAGTTACTGCTCATAAGGAAATCAGTCAATTTAAATAAATTCATTAGGCCCTAATCTATGGACTTCACATGACTGGGAATACAGATATGCATCTGTTGGTCTCAAATTCCTTTAAAAAAAACAATTTAAGTAGTGGAGTGGATCAGAAAACCAGTCAGTATCTAGTGTGACCACCATTTGCCTCATGCAGCATGACACATCTCCTTCACATAGAGTTGATCAGGCTGGTAATTTTGGCCTGTGGAATGTTGTCCCACTACTCTTCAATGGCTGTGTGAAGCTGCTGGATATTGGCGGAACTGGAACACACTGTCGTACACGTTGATCCAGAGCATCCCAAAACGTGCTCAATGGGTGACATGTCTGGTGAGTATGCAGGCCATGGAAGAACGAAGACATTTTCAGCTTCCAGGAATTGAGTACAGATCCTTGAGACATGGGGTTGTGCATTATCATGCTGAAACATGAGGTGATGGCGGCGGATGAATGGCACGACAATGGGCCTCAGGATCTCGTCACGGTATCTCTGTCAATTTGAATGCACATCGATAAAATACAATTGTGTTCGTTGTCAATAGCTTATGCCTGCCCATACCATAACCACACCGCCACCATGGGGCACTCTGTTCACAACGTTGACATCAGCAAACTGCTCACCCACACAACGCCATACACGTTTTCTGCTATCTGCCCGGTACAGTTGAAACCGGGATTCATCCATGAAGAGCACATTTCTCCACCATCCCAGTGACATCGAAGGTAAGCCTTATCCCACTGAAGTTGGTTACAACATCAAACTGCAGTCAGGTCAAGACCTTGGTGATGACGACGAGCACGCAGATGAGTTTCCCTGAGACAGTTTGTGTAGAAATTCTTCATTTGTGCAAACCCAGTTTCATCAGCTGTCCTGGTGGCTGGTCTCAGACAATCCCGCTGGTGGAGGTCCTGGTTTACATGTGGTCTGCGGTTGTGAGGCCGGTTGGACATACTGTCAAATTCTCAAAAACGACATCGGCTTATGGTAGAGAAATTAACATTAAATTCTCTGGCAACAGCTCTGGTGGATTTCCGGCAGTCAGCATGCCAATTTCATGCTACCTCAAAACTTGAGACATCTGTGGCATTGTGTTGTTTGACAGGTGGATTTATCTTGGTAAAGGAGAAATGCTCACTAACAGGGATGTTAACAAATTTGTGCACAAAATTTGAGAGAAGGTTTTTGTGAATATGGAACATTTCTGGAATCTTTTATTTAAACTCATGAAACATGGGACCAACACTTTCCATGTTGTGTTTATATTTTTGTTCAGTGTATATTATTATTACTACTACTACTACTACTATCAATGCATTGTTTGGAAAAGGCTCTCAAGGTAAGAATTTCACTGTACAGTTTTACACCGGTTGTATCCTGTGCACGTAGCGAATAAACTTTAAAACAAGCTTTTAATTCCAGGCCATTTCCCATGTAGGCTTAATGCTTCTGGCCAATCGAATCAGACAGGTAGACTCTGGCTGCTTTCCGCTGGCCCTCTCCCTATTACCACACTAAAGAGCACCATAGACGTGCTGTGTCTCCACTCAAGCAGTCTAATAAGCGGAGGAAACGATGACGTCACTGTGGTCTACATATCTACCTGTCCACTCTGCTATGAGGTAGACTGACCTGAGACCTGACCCGTGACTGTCAGCAACCCTGTTAGGACACCCATGCCTTTGTGGTAATGAGATCAGAGCATTAAGCCAATTAAAGCAAACACACACACACAGACCAGCCGCCTGTCCGTCCACCCAACACTGGGCAGCCAGGACAAAGAGCCAGCCAGGCCTAAAGATAATTGGCTGTCTGGGTGCTGTCTGTGACGCCCCAACGTAGAGAGGTGTGGATGCCAGTCACCGCAGAGTGACCATAGCAGATTAATATTGGACACACTGGCTATAGACCTAGGTCAAATTAAGATGCTTAACCTAATATCAAAATGACATGCAATGCATATATGCAACCGGAATCCTGTTAGTTATGCTAATAGTGTGTGTGTGTGTGTGTGTGTTTGTGTCCTCCAGAAAAGATCCTTCTGCTACAGGCATGCCATCACTGCCATCTAGTGGTAAACGATAGGCCATTACATGAACAGCCATAATAAACACATCTTTAACCTTTCAAACATTGCTCTTAAAATCTTCCAATACATAAGGACTGAAATACTTCTAAACAGTAGGCCTATGCACTGGTTGACGAGGGGTCAACTAATAGAGTTTAAGATAGCCTATATTATGACTGACAGCATATGAGTGTATGATAACCTCTCTTCAGCTGCTGCATTACATTGGAGCAGTTAAGGAATGTCTCTAACCAAAAGAGCCATTGACAAACATCCTCAGTTAAGTGGCAGTTCGTTGGCAGACCTGTAAGACATGGTGTTGAAACTGTAACATAAGCAAGAGAGAGAGTTTGAGGCGTTAGAAGATAATTCCAGCTATGTCTGCATCCATCAGGCATCTTTTCCCCAAGGGAAGGCAGAGAGGACTGAGACTCCATTCCCCTGCTGGTGGGGTTGAAACATACTTTTTTCTCTCGCTCTTCTCATCCGTTCTGCTTGTGAGGAGACATTAATTGCACAGCCCACATGCATACTAAAACAGCTCTGTTGGAAAGCCTGTCAAAACACACTCACTAAAATATTAATGCACAAGGGAAACAGACAGCGAGCAGCATGTCACTCTTCCCCCCTTTTCAAATATTGCTTTTCCCCTTCTGGAACTCCTCACGCACAATTTGAATTGTTCCTTATTTGGATGAAGGAATATGGTGAAGTGGCATTGGCAGCCCAAGGATAGAAAGCAAACAGTAAACAGTATAACAGTATAACAGTATACAATAAACAGTATAGCTCAGAAGTAGTACTGGGCATTTCCATGGAAAAGGACCCATGAGCACCAACATGTGACGTTCATAGGAGCAGACGATTTATCGTGACAAAAGGCCACCATTACATCAGTGTTTGAATTAGCCTACAGTCATTACATGGAAATAAATGTAAAGAACAGCTATAATCACATTCATCAAGTCAGCTACCAGATATCAACTCATGGGAAGGTGACTCTAGGCTAGTGTGCTGCTGCTGCATAATGCCTTGTGTTCAGTAGTAATGATAGCTATGCTGTGCTTTAGATCTGGTACTGGCATCTCTCCCTCCCTCTGCCCTGCAGATGCAGATACACCAGTCGGTATCAACCAGGACTGAGGCTTTTCCATTTCTCCATAGAGGCCCTCACCACAAAGTTCCTCTACTATGACTCACTGTCAGAGTTTACACAACCTGCACTTTCATATTCACAGACAGAGACAACAGGAGAGAGAGGAGAGAGAGTAATGATAGCTATGCTGTGCTTTAGATCTGGTACTGGCATCTCTCCCTCCCTCTGCCCTGCAGATGCAGATACACCAGTCGGTATCAACCAGGACTGAGGCTTTTCCATTTCTCCATAGAGGCCCTCACCACAAAGTTCCTCTACTATGACTCACTGTCAGAGTTTACACAACCTGCACTTTCATATTCACAGACAGAGACAACAGGAGAGAGAGGAGAGAGAGGAGAGAGAGAGCAAGCAGGAGAGAGGGAGCAAGCAGGAGAGAGAGAGAGAGAGCAAGCAGGAGAGAGAGAGCAAGCAGGAGAGAGAGAGAGAGCGAGCAAGCAGGAGAGAGAGAGAGCGAGAGAGCGAGAGAGCGAGAGCGAGCGAGAATGAGAGCAAGACAGACAGAATGACAAGGAAATAGACCGGCAGGTTAATATGTTACACACCAGTTGCCTAAATGAATAACTTTGACAGAATTTCTTCAGAAAGTATTCCTTACCCCTTGACTTATTCCACATTTTGTTGTGTAACAGCCTGAATTCAACATGGATTAAATATATTTTTTTCCCTCACCAATCTACACACAATACCCCGTAATGACAAAGTGAAAACATGTTTTTTAGAAAATGTTACACATTTATTGAAAATGAAATACAGAAATATCTAACTGACATAAGTATTTACACCCCTGAGTCAATACATGTCAGAGTCACCTTTGGAAGCGATTACAGCGATGAGTCTTTCTGGGTAAGTCTCAAAGAGATTTGCACACCTGTATTGTACAGTCGTGGCCAAACGTTCTTGAGAATGACAGAAATATTAATTTCCACAAAGTTTGCTGCTTCAGTGTCTTTAGATATTTTGTCAGATGTTACTATGGAATACTGAAGTATAATTACAAGCATTTCATAAGTGTCAAAGGCTTTTATTGACAATTACATGAAATTGATGCAAAGAACAATATTTGCAGTGTTGACACTTCTTTTTCAAGAACTCTGCAATCCGCCCTGGCATGCTGTCAATTAACTTCTGGGCCACATCCTGACTGATGGCAGGCCATTCTTGCATAAATCAATGCTTGGAGTTTGTCAGAATTTGTGGGTTTTTGTTTGTCCACCTGCCTCTTGAGGATTGACCACAAGTTCTCAATGGGATTAAGTCTGGGGAGTTTCCTGGCCATGGACCCAAAATATCGATGTTTGTTTCCGAGCCACTTAGTTTCACTTTTGCCTTACGGCGATGAGTCTTCTGGGTAAGTCTCAAAGAGATTTGCACACCTGTATTGTACAGTCGTGGCCAAACGTTTTGAGAATGACAGAAATATTAATTTCCACAAAGTTTGCTGCTTCAGTGTCTTTAGATATTTTTGTCAGATGTTACTATGGAATACTGAAGTATAATTACAAGCATTCATAAGTTGTCAAAGCTTTTATTGACAATTACATGAAATTGATGCAAAGAATCAATATTTGCAGTGTTGACACTTCTTTTTCAAGAACTCTGCAATCCGCCCTGGCATGCTGTCAATTAACTTCTGGGCCACATCCTGACTGATGGCAGGCCATCTTGCATAAATCAATGCTTGGAGTTGTCAGAATTTGTGGGTTTTTGTTTGTCACCTGCCTCTTGAGGATTGACCACAAGTATCTCAATGGGATTAAGGTCTGGGGAGTTTCCTGGCCATGGACCCAAAATATCGATGTTTTGTTCCGAGCCACTTAGTTATCACTTTTGCCTTACGGCAAGGTGCTCCATCATGCCTTTTCCAGCATTGTTCGTCACCAAACTGTTCCTGGATGGTTTGGAGAAGTTGCTCTCGGAGGACGTGTTGGTACCGTTCTTTATTCATGGCTGTGTTCTTAGGCAAAATTGTGAGTGAACCCACCCCTTTGGCTGAGAAGCAACCCCACACATGAATGGTCTCAGGATGCTTTACTGTTGGCATGACACAGGACTGATGGTAGCGCTCACCTTTTTTCCGGATGCGGAAAGGCAATTCATCAGAGAAAATGACTTTACCCCAGTCCTCAGCTGTCCAATCCCTATACCTTTTGCAGAATATCAGTCTGTCCCTGATGTTTTTCCTGGAGAGAAGTGGCTTCTTTGCTGCCCTTCTTGACACCAGGCCATCCTCAAAGTCTTCGCCTCACTGTGCCTGCAGATGCACTCACACCTGCCTGCTGCCATTCCTGAGCAAGCTCTGTACTGGTTGTGCCCCGATCCCACAGCTGAATGTATTTTAGGAGACGGTCCTGGCGCTTGCTGGACTTTCTTGGGCGCCCTGAAGCCTTCTTCACAACAATTGAACCGCTCTCCTTGAAGTTCTTGATGATCCGATAAATGATTGCTTTAGGTGCAATCTTACTGGCAGCAATATCCTTGCCTGTGAAGCCCTTTTTGTGCAAAGCAATGATGACGGCACCTGTTTCCTTGCAGGTAACCATGATTGACAGAGGAAGAACAATGATTCCAAGCACCACCCTCCTTTTGAAGCTTCCAGTCTGTTATTCGAACTCAATCAGCATGACAGAGTGATCTCCAGCCTTGTCCTCTTCAACACTCACACCTGTGTTAACGAGAGAATCACTGACATGATGTCAGCTGGTCCTTTTGTGGCAGGGCTGAAATGCAGTGGAAATGTTTTTGGGGGATTCAGTTCATTTGCATGGCAAAGAGGGACTTTGCAATTCATTGCAATCATCTGATCACGCTTCATAACATTCTGGAGTATATGCAAATTGCCGTCATACAAACTGAGGCAGCAGACTTTGCGAAAATTAATATTTGTGTCATTCTCAAAACGTTTGGCCACAACTACAATATTTGCACATTATTCTTTTTTTTATTCTTCAAGCTCTATCAAGTTGGTTGTGTTAAGTTCATGTTTTAAGTATCCCTATACTTCTGTTATTACGGGGCTATCACTCAGTCAAGAGTGCGCCTGCGCAGGGAGGGAGTCGTTGATGAACCTAGCCTTGAGTGTAATGGCTACCTTGTAGTGTGTTCATATAGTATAGTAAACTTAGTTAAACTGGAACTTTGTCGTTGTGTCATTTCGAGTTAACAGGTTGTTGATCATTCCTAGACAGTCATTTTCAAGTCTTGCCATAGATTTTCAGGCCGATTAAAGTCAAAACTGTAACTAGAACACTCAGGAACATTCCATGTTGTCTTGGAAAGCACCTCCAGTGTATATTTGGCCTTATGTTTCAGGCTATTGTCCTGCTGAAAGGTGAATGTCACCCAGTGTCTGTGGGAAAGCAGCCTGAACCAGGTTTTCCTCTAGGATTTTGCATGTGCTTAGCTCTATTCAATTTTATCCTAAAAGAAAACTCCCTAGTCCTTGCCGATGACAAGCATACATATAACATGATGCAGCCACCACCACGCTTGAAAATATGAAGTGGTACTCAGTGATGTGTTGTGTTCGTTTTGCCCCAAACATAATGTTTGTATTCAGGAAATAAACATATTCTTCGACACATTTTTAGTAGTTTTACTTTAGTGCCTTATTCCAAACAGGATGCATGTTTTGGAATATGTGTTATTCTGTACAGGCTTCCTTCTTTCCACTCTGTCATTTAGGTTAGTATTATGGAGTAACTACAATGTTGTTGATCCAGCCTCACTTTTCTTCCATCACAGCCATTAAACTCAGTAACTGTTTTAAAGTCACCATTGGCCTCATGGTGAAATCCCTGAGCGGTTTCCTTTCTCTCCGGCAACTGAGTTAGGAAGGACGCCTGTATCTTTTAGTGTATTGATACACCATCCAGAGTGTAATTAATAACTTCACCATGCTCAAAGGGATATTCAATGTCTGCTTTTTATTTTTACCCATCTACCAATAGGTGACCTTCTTTGTCGAGGCATTGGAAAACCTCCCTGGTCTTCGTGGTTGAATCTGTGTTTGAAATTCACTGCTCAACTGAGGAACCTTACAGATAATTGTATGTGTGGGGTACAGAGATGAGGTAGTCATTCCAAAATAATGCTAAACACCATTATGGCACCAGAGTCCATGTAGCTTATTATGTGACTTAAGTACATTTTTACTCCTGAACTTATTTAGGCTTGCCATAACAGAAGGGGTTGAATACTTATTGACTGAATACATTTTAGCTTTTCATTTTTTAATTAATTTTTAAAACTGTCCCCCAAAAATAATTCCACTTTGACATGATGGGGTATTGTGTGCAGGCTAGTGACAACATCTAAATGTAATCAATTTTAAAATTCAGACTAACACAACAAAATGTGGAAAAGGTCAAGGGGTGTGAATACTTTCTGAAGGCACTGTAGTAGCTTGTCAGGGCACTAGGCCCGTCCCCGACAAAAATACATCTCTGTCAACCGAGTCAACCTGTTCTTTCGACCAATCGGTAGGTCGACATTTTCAAACTTATATTTTTCCATACATAGATACATCCTATCAACTATATGCAGTGAGCTTGTCTGATGTTCTAAGCGCACTGTTTGATGAAATAATTAAGACACACAAATGACTAGAGGGAGTCCGACCTTAATTGATTTGATTGTGCCAACCGGGCCCAGACTTGCTATGCTATGACAACGAATGACTGTCTGACTAGCAACTATTGGCTCGCTCTCCTCCCTGCTGCAGCGACCACCACAGAACATTAATAGTGTTTATCACGCTGTCCGTGTTGGTGAAGCTGCAACATAATTAGGTTACAGCCATTACTGACTGAAAAGTTTGACTGAAGATCCCTCATTTATTTAGGAAAAACATTCCCTATTCCCGCAACCCTTGCTCTCTTTAAGTGACACATGTATGCATCGCATGCATGTGACCAATAGGGCCTGACCTATAGAATATCATAATCACATCAATAAATTGGTTATAACAAACTCAAAACACATGTGACAGCGAAATGGATGCAGAGGACGTGACAAATAAACTTGAAACGGGGGAATGTTTATTTGCTGCTCAATAGGTAAAGGGGAAGTCAGATGTATGAAATAAATTTGACTAGTTGCGGAAAATGCTGGAGATCAAGAAAAATAAGGTACGGAGCAAGCGCTGTGTGAATATTATGTGTGCCAAACAGGTGCTGGTAGATTACAATATCATTTCTCTGACCATTTGGAACAATGTAAACACTAAATAAATGATAAGCGTACCAGAGAGTCTGTTGTAACGTGCTTTTTATTGTACTTATTCTTTTTAAAGCATTTATTGCTGCAAAGACTAAAACCAGTCGCATTCATTCGTGAATGCAATTTCCAAAATGGAACGGTTTATTTATGATTTACGCTAATTATTCAAGGGTCGCTTTGTTATGTTATTTTAAAACTAAAATGCTTGATTGCATTGCAAATCATGAATGACTCGTATGCTGTGTGATGACATGAACAAATTAATGATTGATTGATACAGTACAGCAGCTTATAAGTATTTAAATAAAGGCCTAAGTAAATTACGGTATTAAGACTAAACGCTCTTAGGCCTACAGCTCGATTGTGGTTATACAAGGCTGCTATTGTAAGCCTACTAATGATAATGACATTACTTATTCTAATAATGATGATCATAACAATAGTAAAAATAACAATAAGGAGATCAAGAAAAAGGGGGGGTTATTATTATTTTTTGACAATTTGGAACACTAAATCAATTATAAATAATAGAAGAGAGGCTGTTCTAATTTTAAAAAAGTGTAAAGCCCTTATTACAGCATAGCAAAGATTAAAAACAGCCAAATTTTCGAAATTGTTTATCCGACAAACAATTTGTGGTTGGTGCTCACAGAGGACTGTTGCTCATAGAATGAGTTGGCTATTAAACAAACACTCAAACAGGCAACAGAATTCAGACTAGTAATATGACATTTTTGGCCGATACCGATATTATATATTTTCGTTGCCCAAAAAAAACGATACCGATATTTAAAATTTTAATGGCCTTTTAAGCATTCTAGTACAGTTAAATAGTTAACACACACACATCAGTCTAAGGCACTGCATCTCTGTGCAAGAGGCGGCGCTACAGTCCCTGGTTCGAATCCAGGCTGTATCACATCCAGCCATTATTGGGAGTCCCATAGGGCGGTGCATAATTGGCCCAGCGTCGTCCGGGGAAGGCCGCCATTGTAAATAAGAATTTGTTCTTAACTGAAATGCCTAGTTAAATAAAGGTTACAGACACACACGCAAAAGTTATTTTGTTGGCATTTATGCATGTCCCCATTACCAGGAAAACATAATCAAAACCTTTCACTTACTTGCATAATTCTTTCACTTACTTGCTGTGCTATTTCGTTGTTCATTTGTTCAGTCGTTTCATTCTCAATCAGGATTTCTATGGAACGCCGTTTAAGTCTTTGCGTGTCAAAAAAGAAAACAATGACCAGTAGATAAGCTTATTTGAGACATCAAATAAGCTTGTTGACCAATCAGGACCTGAATGACTGCACGTCACATAATAATTGAAGACAGTCATACATATTTTACGTAGTTATTACACATTGATTACACTACCACTTGTATTTCATGTTACAATGACTCATCGATACTTATGCTATGATGCTGGTAAAGTTGTCTCGCGCACCTACAGTGCTGGTCATAAAAAAAGCTAGCTAGCTCATGGATGCAAACAATGTTCTTCCCTAAAGACATAGCAAAAGGACATTGTTTCAGCTAGCTAACTGTTTTAGCTAGCTAACAATATAGGTGTCATCATCTAAAATAACCCTAATTTATGAGACCGTTTTTATCTATGTGAAGCTAGCCACAATAAGGATTAGCCACAAGAGGACATTGAGGTTAGCGTTCAAAATAAACGTATGGCATAATTCTACTTGTATTCATTTGCATCACGGTCAATGACATACTTTTATTTTGAAGGCAAACTGCAAATTCCACTATTGTGCCTAATCCTTATTGTGGCTAGCTTCACAAACACATAACCCGGTCCAGTCGAGCATCACAAGCCAGATGAAGCTAGCTGGCTGCTTATAACATTACCTTTGGGCAGCAGGGTTAAGTAGCTGGCTAGCTAGTTATTTTCATGAACTGAAGTTCAATTTCAATAGGCAAACAACAAGTGGCTACCTAGCTAATACTTACTCACAAGGATTCCTAAATCATTGCTAAGAATAATGAAAATGGCTGAAGTTTCTACTGGTCACTGTTCTCAGGCTGGTTGTATTGGTGCTAGTGTAACGGATGTGAAATGGCTAGCTAGTTAGCGGGTACGCGCTACTAGCATTTCAATCAGTTACGTCGCTTGCTCTGAGACTTAAGTAGGGTTTCCCCTTGCTCTGCAAGGGCCGCGGCTTTTGTGGAGCGATGGGTAACGACGCTTCGTGGGTGTCAGTTGTTAATGTGTGCAGAGGGTCCCTGGTTCGCGCCCGTGTCTGGGCGAGGGGACGGTTTAAAGTTATACTGTTACATTGGTGCCGTGACCCGGATCACTGGTTGCTGCGGAAAAGGAGGAGGTTGAAAGGGGGGTGAGTGTAACGGATGTGAAATGGCTAGCTAGTTAGCGGGTACGCACTACTAGCATTTCAATCAGTTACGTCGCTTGCTCTGAGACTTAAGTAGGGTTTCCCCTTGCTCTGCAAGGGCCGCGGCTTTTGTGGAGCGATGGGTAACGACGCTTCGTGGGTGTCAGTTGTTGATGTGTGCAGAGGGTCCCTGGTTCGCGCCCGTGTCTGGGCGAGGGGACGGTTTAAAGTTATACTGTTACACTAGCTAGGTACGAAGCTAAAGCTAGCTACCCCAGAAGTTGCGGTTGAACAAATGATGCTTTATTACCAACACGGTATTGTAAACACATCGTTTGTGGCCGGTGTTTGCAGACTTTTTTGTACATCAATTACAGTGCTACTGTATCTTTTTTGACACGCAAAGACCCAGACGTCATTCCATAGTATGGTTTTGGCCTTTCTAGGGAGTTTTTCCTAGCCCCTGTGCTTCTACACCTGCATTGCTTGCTGTTTGGGGTTTTAGGCTGGGTTTCTGTACAGCACTTTGAGATATCAGTTGATGTAATAAGGGCTATATAAATAAATGTGATTTGATTCAAGCTAGTAGCAGTGACAATATTACAGTGTAACTCCAGTAGAGCAACATCTGAAAAATATCGCACTTGGTAGTGTGTACCGGTGTTTGACCAGTCAGCGAAAGCCAATATCACCCACGACAGAAAACGGTTTATTGTCAAGGGCAATGAATTCCATTCTCTTGGCTTTGATGGATTTCGCCTTTGAGTTGTCTCGCTGAAATGTTCTTACTCTTTCAAATGACTTGTTGACTGCTCGATCCACACAGCAAACATTGTGGGCTAGGTTAGGAATGCTGTGTTGCACGTGTAGTGCAACATTTTACGTGGGGTCATTACAGCATGTACCTACGTTATATTGGTATGCACGTCAGCTTTGACATCGGATTTGCACATCGGCATTAAACTAGACATCAGTCCATAACGGATGTTAGCATTTTTAACTAATATCGGCCGATTCCGATATGTTCACCGAAATATCGTGCATCCCTAATTCAGACCCCTTCACTTTTCCCACGTTTTGTTACGTTACAGCCTTATTCTAAAATGTATTAAATTACATTTCTCCCTCATCAATCTACACACAATCTACCATAATGACAAAGCAAAAACAGGTTTTTAGAAATGTTTGATCATTTWAAAAAATTATCTTATTTACATAAGTATTCATACCCTTTGCTATGAGACTCAAAGTTGAGCCCAGGTGCATTTCCATTGATAATCCTTGAGCTGTTTCTACAACTTGGAGTCCACCTGTGATAAATTCAAATGATTGGACATGATTTGGAAAGGCACACACCTGTCTATATAAGGTCCCACAGTTGACAGTGCATGTCAGAGCAAAAAACCAAGCCATGAGGTCGAAGGAATTGTGTCGAGGCACAGATCTGGGGAAGGGTACCAACAAAATTCTGCAGCATTGAAGGTCCCCAAGAACACATTGGCCTCCATCATTCTTAAATGGAAGAAGTTTGGAAGTACCAAGTCTCTTCATAGAGCTGGACGCCCGGCCAAACTGAGAAATCAGGGAAGAAGGGCCTTGGTCAGGGACGTGACCAAGTGCCCCCCTTTGGACTCCTGTTGTTGAAACTGCCATTTCCTGCAATCTAGAGCAAAAATACTCGATTATGGTGTGGTGCCTGGACAATGATTACATAGTGGCGCAGCCAGTCCACAAGATGGTGCAGCGCCCCTCTTACATTCTTTACCACAAAGACAGTTTGATGTCACACATCAGAGAAGGTTGACTTGAATGGGAATATCTGCTGTTTTAATCCTCCATAGGAAACCTATTGAAATCATAGAAATATAGATCATAGAATAGACATGATCATTTAAGTTGATATTCGATGGTAGGGGAACCGGAGGCCATCTTTGTGGTAGTAATTAGAAGTTAAAATTTCAATCCAATAAAAATGTAAATGTGTACCAGCTAAATTGCAGTGGTTGAAACCGGTTCAGGGAACAGAACCGAATACCAGAAATTAACAAAAAATGTTGAGGAACAGAATCAGAATGAAAGTAACCTATACCGTTTCGGAACAGAACCGTTATTTTAAAAGCATGTGAACCAGTTAATAATGTTCTGGACATTTTTTTCTAGTCCCACAAGAGCCCTCACTCTGTCACTCAGAAACTTATTCCAGTGTCTGCCTGCCTGCTGAAAATATTTGCCAGTGCTTCTGTGTGTAGGCTACCTGCCCCTCCCTCCCTCCGAAAAACAGTCTACTGTAGCCTACTGAAGTTACAAGCGTGATTCAGAAATTAGAGATTTTCTATATTAGAGAAGACTGGAGTAACCTTTTCAATGCTACTTAAAAAGCTACTATAGTTCACGTTTCAAATTGGATTTATAAAGTACAAAAAGGTAAATTGTTTTTATTTTAATTCTGGTGCCACTTTGCACACAGAAGCTTGTTAGCTAGCTAACCAACTTTTTGAAGTTCAGACATTATAAATTCCTTCATAGAAGTCGCTCCTCAGTTGGTATAATTCTGTGGGCCTAATTCAGATAATGCATGTCATAACAACAAGATTACCAGTGCTTCAAGCAAAGCCTCCTCCTCCATCGTCTCTCGCTCTCTCCAGAAAATGTATGTTGCATCTTGCGCCCTACACTCATCTGTCCAATAGCTTGCCTGCTCCATAGCAAGATACTCTAGCCGCACTGATTGGTGAAGTAATTTAATGTTGAGCTAAATGTAAATACAAATCTTAGGTTTAAAATGGAACGATATAAAACATAACTTTTTGTTGGTTCGAACCGGTTCAGAACAAAACTTCAGGTCGGACCTGTGTAACGGAACGGGGGGGGTGATGGTTCTGTTCAGAATGAACATGTATTTATTTTGGGATAGGTCCATTCTATGATTGGTTAAAAGAAATTGATAATATGAAGATTGTGGGAGCTGTACTTTCAGATTTCATTGCAGCCTTTGATATTATTGACCAAGTTGTATTTTCGATCAAAAGTTTGAATTGAGGTGAGTTCCTGCCTCCTCATTAATTTACATACATTTTCTGTCTGGTGCTCGCATTGCCGTCCCTGTTGTTTTCCTTACAAATAATAACTTTGGACATGTGTACGTTCCTATAAAAGTAAGTTCCTTATTTTCTGTAAAACGTGTTGTCGTTTCTACTGTAGGCACATACAGTAAGTATGGAGCATAATGTATTTACAGTTTAAATCACATTTTCAAGTACTGTTGACAAATAATGCATTCTGAATATTGCATAGATTGTAATGGACACCTAATACTTTTTTGAAGGTTGTACTGATTATAATGAGCTAATGATAAGCTATTTGCCAGCTATGTGTGGCGCCATGTTTGTTGACATTATACAATGCATTCTGGGTGTCACATAAACGTCTCTCAGACCAAAGATGTTATAACAAAAGGAGGTGAAGGAATGGTTCACGCATCTTTCGGGTAAACTTCCGGAAGTGAATAAAGGGAAGTGAATGATCGTAGACGACACACCCCCTTCAACATGCATACTATAAACAGTCCAAACTCATCGTCTCCTCTTATTATCATCTTTGGTTGATGCGAAAAAACAAACATGGCAGCGCGCACAAACTACCCATTGTCGAAGGACTTTAGATTTCTTGAAAGCGTTTTTTCCTATCAATTATTTCGATCAATGGTGAGCTCACCTGTTATGTGATTAATTATAAATAGTAATTGCTATTAACTAATTCAAATTGTAGTTTCTGTCTGTTATGACCATAATTTTATAACTCTCGGCTGACAGAAACTACAATTTGAATTAGTAAATAGCAATTACTATTTATAATTAATCACATAACAGGTGAGCTCACCATTGATAGAAATAATTGATAGAAAAAAACGCTTTCTAGAAATCTAAAGTCCTTCGACAATGAGTAGTTTGTGCGTGCTGCCATGTTTGTTTTTATGTCAATCTTTCCTCAGTTATCGCTATGACAAATGTAGCCTACATTTTCCGGTTTGTAAGGTTGTGTTATGCTGTAGCTACTTCTGTGAATGTCTGAACATTGCATCCAAAAATAATATTGTGGCTGTTGAACAAGTTGAGGAGACTAAAATACTTGGTGTTAAACTGTCGTGGTCAAAACATAAAGATTCAATGGTTGTAAAGATGGGGAGAGGCCTGTCCATAATAAAGAGATGCTCTGTTTTTTTGACACCACACTCCACAAAGCAAGACCAAGTTTTATCTAATTTTGATTATTGTCTAGTCATATGGTCAGGTGCTGCAAAGAAAGACCTAGTTAAGCTGCAGCTGGCCCAGAACAGAGCGGGCTAATATTAATACTGCGCATGCCAGTCTCTCTTGGCTGAGAGTTGAGGAAAGACTGACAGCGTCACTTCTTGTTTTTATAAGAAACATGAATGTGTTGGAAATTCCAAAATGTTTGCATAGTCAACTTACAAACAGCACGGACACACACACACTTACCCCACCAGACATGCCACCATGGGATTTTTTCACAGTTCCCAAGAACAAATCCAACGAAACGCACAATATTATTCAGAGCCATGAGTGCATGGAACTCCCTTCCATCTTATATAGCGCAAGTGAACAGCAAACCTTGTTTTTAAAAAACGAATAAAGCAACACCTGACGGCACAAGCCCTCTCCCCAATGTGACCTACTTGTTGTGTGTATGTACTGACACGGATGTTTAACTGATAGATGCACACACACTACGTTTTTAAATTGGAAATTATTTTGTCTTTAATATATTTTTCACTGTTTCAGATACCAGTAAGACTAGCTATCGCTATTGGCATCCGCTAATAGGGATCCTAATAAATCAAATAAAAATGTGAGGTAGGGCTGGGCGATATTGCAAAAATATTATATCACGGTATTYTTTTTTTTTTAAATTGGACGGTATGACGATATTTTTAGTTTTTGAATAATTAAGGTTCTACATTTGCTTTATGAGTACTGAGTAATCCTAGGGTGGCAACACATACAGTTGAAGTCGGAAGTTTACATAGACTTAGGTTGGAGTCATTAAAACTTGTTTTTCAACCACTCCACAAATTTCTTGTTAAACTATAGTTTTGGCAAGTCGGTTAGGACATCTACCTTGTGCATGACACATTTTCCCAACAATTGTTTACAGACAGATAATTTCACTTCAAACTCAGTGCCTCAGTGCCTCTTTGCATGGGGAAATCAAAATAAATCTCAGAAAAAGACCTCAGAAAAAAAGATTGTAGACCTCCACAAGTCTGGTTCATCCTTGGGAGCAATTTCCTAACACCTGGTGTTACCACATTCATCTGTACAAACAATAGTACGCAAGAATAAACACCATGGGACCACGCAGCTGTCATACTGCTCAGGAAGGAGACRYGTTCTGTCTCCTAGAGATTAGCGTAATTTGGTACGAAAAGTGCAAATCAATCCCAGAACAACAGCAAAGGACCTTGTGAAGAAGCTGGAGGAAACAGGTGCAAAAGTATCTATATCCACAGTAAAAACGAGTCCTATTTAGACATAACCTGAAAGGCCACTCAGCAAGGAAGAAGCCACTGCTCCAAAACCGCCATAAAAAAGCCAGACTACGGTTTGCAACTGCACATGGGGACAAAGATCGTACTTATTTGAGAAATGTCCTCTGGTCTGATGAAACAAAAATAGAACTGTTTGGCCATAATGACCATTGTTATGTTTGGAGGAAAAATGGAAGGCTTGCAAGCTGAAGAACAACATCCCAACCATGAAGCACGAGGGTGGCAGCATCATGTTGTGGGGGTGCTTTGCTGCAGGAGGGACTGGTGCACTTCACAAAATAGATGGCATCATGAGGACGGAATATTTGGTGGATATATTGAAGCAACATCTCAAGACATCAGCCAGGAAGTTAAAGCTTTGTCGCAAATGGGTATTCCAAATGGACAATGACCCCTAGCATACTTCCAAAGTTATGGCAAAATAGCTTAAGGACAAAAAAGTCAAGGTATTGGAGTGGCCATCACAAAGCCCTGACCTCAATCCCACATAAAATTGGTGGGCAGAACTGAAAAAGTGTGTGCGAGCAAGGAGGCCTACAAACCTGACTCAGTTACACCAGGTCTATCAGGAGGAATGGGCCAAAATTCACCCAACTTATTGTGGGAAGCTTGTGGAAGGCTACCAGAAACGTTTGACCCAAGTTAAACAATTTAAAGGCAATGCTACCAAATACTAATTGAGTGTATGTAAACTTCTGACCCACTGGGAATGTGATAGGATTAAATGTCAGGAATTGCGAAAAACTGAGTGGCTAAGGTGTATGTAAACTTCCGACTTCAACTGTACATTCTAAGTGATTTCAATGAGTCTTCCTCCATTCTGATTTTTGAATACTGTTCAATTCAACTAAAACAAATTTCAGCACTTTTATTATTTCTGCATTTCCTGCACTCAATTGCAGTGGTGGAAAAAGTACCCAATTGTCATACTTGAGTAAAAGTAAAAGATAAGTTAATAGAAAATTACTAAATTAAAAGTGAAAGTCACACAGTAAAATACTACTTGAGTAAAAGTCTAAAAGTATTTGGTTAAAAATATACTAAAGTATCAAAAGTAAATGTAATTGATAAAATGTACGTAAGTATCAAACAATTTCAAATTCCTAATATTAAGCAAACCAGATGGCACCATTTTCTTTTTTTTGTTTTGTATTTACGGATAGCCAGGGGCACACTCCAACACTCAGACATAATTTACAGACAAAGCATTTGTGTTTCGTGAGTCCTCCAGATCAGAGGCAGTAGATGACCAGGGATGTTCTCTTGACAAATGCTTGAATTTGACAATTTTCCTGTCCTGCTAAGCATTCAAAATGTAACGAGTACTTTTGGGTGTCAGGGAAAATGGAGTAAAAAGTACAGTATTTTCTTTAGGAATGTAGTGTAGTTGTCAAAAATAAAAATAGTAAAGTAAATTAGATGCTAAAAAAATAAGTAATACTTGAAAGTATTTTTACTTAAGTACTTTACACCACTGCTCAATTGAGAATTTCCACACTGTCACGTAGGGCTGCACGATATGGGCAAATAATCCATAACTTATTTTTAACCATATGTTGCAATTACGATTTGACTTGCGAATTACAGCAAAACTGTTGGAATCATGGAAATAGAATGACTATTCTAATTCTATAGTTAGAATATAATAGTGGGCACTTTGAAAACAGTGTTGTTTCCGATGACAACGAATTAAAATTCCAGGGAGGAGTTATTGTGACAGGGTAGGAACTAGTGTTGATAAGTGTTTCCTTTCTTTCTCTCGGAGGACCTGGGCCCTAGGACCATGCGTCGGGACTGCCGCCCGTGGTGACTCCTTGCTGTCCCCAGTCCGCCTGGCCTTGCTGCTATTCCAGTTTCAGCTGTTCTGCCTGCGGTTATGGAACCGCCACCTGTCCCAGACCTGTTGTTTTTCAACTCTTGATGATCGGCTATGAAAAGCCAACTGAAAATTATTCATGATTATTATTTGACCATGCTTGTCACTTATGAACATTTTTGAACATCTTGGCATAGTTCTGTTATAATCTCCACCCGGCACAGCCAGAAGAGGACTGGCCACCCCTCATAGCCTGGTTCCTCTCTAGGTTTCTTCCTAGGTTTTGGCCTTTCTAGGGAGTTTTTCCTAGCCACCGTGCTTCTACACCTGCATTACTAGCTGTTTGGGGTTTTAGGCTGGGTGTCTGTACAGCACTTCGAGATATTAGCTGATGTACGAAGGGCTATATAAAATAAAATTGATTGATTGATAGGGGACCCTATAAGCTTTGGCTACGTTGCATGTTTTCTCATAGCTACTTCATGTAACTATCATATTCTTGCTTTGCATATTCCCCTTTGATTTAGAAGATACGGTGGCACAAACAACATGCTGATTTAGGTCTATACCATCACTGATATTATCAGGCTGTATTAGCTAGCTATGTTTGCTCTTACTCAGTATATTTACAAGCTAGCAATTAGCATCTCACAAGATTTAGTGTAACTTGCTAACAAAAGACAAACTAGCTGTTTGCTGATGTAAGAAACACAAACTAATAGTGTCATTATATAACGCTAGTGGATTTATATTATGAAGCAAAGTCAAAACAGCATTATTGTCATCAACATTGTTGCATGTGCTGCATTGACCAGGCAGACTGAAAGCAAGTGTCATGGTTGAGGAACATCAAATGCGCTCCTTGAGTGACAGGGGGCGTGGCTAGTTCTGTGTGGAAAGTAGCACGGCGAGAAAGAGCGGAGAGAGATGACTCAAGTAGCGAAGTACACTATAAAAATTGACATTACACATGGCATATCACATTTAACAAACTAAATATTCAAATACCGGTATAGAAGGTAGAGTAAAAACCCAAACCGGTCCCTGCATCAATACCGGAATATCATAAAATACAGTATACCGCCCAGCCCTAATGTGAGGCCTACAGTCAGTGTCCAGACTTCAGTTAATCTACTACTCCAACTACTAGGCTACTACACTCAAATAATTCTGCCAAAGAGACATCCCTTTCAAAACACCAAAAAGTGTTTTGAATGAAATTTGGTGATTGTTATTCATTAGGCCTACTACACAAGTCTTGTAACCTGAAATGATGCGTACACTTCTGTCCGCGGGCAACTGTCTCGGCCACTCATCTTTGCCTTGACAAAATTTCAGTGTCATCATTGAACACATTTTTGGAACATATTCCACAAGTTTAAGTCTATTCGCTCATTTGTCATCCGACTGACATGCGGTAATGATAAATAGTGTAATAGCCTACAGTTCTTGGAATATACACCAAGTGTATAAAACATTAAGAACACCTTCCTAATATTGAGTTCCACCCCTCCCGTTTGCCCTCAGAACAACCTCAATTAATCGGAGCATGGACTCTACAAGGTGTCGAAAGCATTCCACAGGGATGCTGGCCCATGTTGACTCCAATGCTTTCCACAGTTGTGTCAAGTTGGCTGGATGTCCTTTGGGTGGTGGACCATTCTTGATAGACACGAGAAACTGTACGCTACGGTCACAAGACGCAGGCCTCCTAATTATCCCTAGAATTTCTAAGCAAACAGCTGGAGGCAGGGCTTTCTCCTATAGATCTCCATTTTATGGAATGGTCTGCCTACCCATGTGAGAGACGCAGACTCGGTCTCAACCTTTAAGTCTTTACTGAAGACTTATCTCTTCAGTGGGTCATATGATTGAGTGTAGTCTGGACCAGGAGTGTGAAGGTGAACGGAAAGGCTCTGGAGCAACGAACCGCCCTGGCTGTCTCTGCCTGGCAGGTTCCCCTCTCTCCACTGGGATTCTCTGCCTCTAACCCTATTACAGGGGCTGAGTCACTGGCTTACTGGTGCTCTTTCATGCCGTCCCTGGGAGGGGTGCGTCACTTGAGTGGGTTGAGTCACTGACGTGATCTTCCTGTCTGGGTTGGCGCCCCCCCTTGGGTTGTGCCGTGGTGGAGATCTTTGTGGGCTATACTCGGCCTTGTCTCAGGATGGTAAGTTGGTGGTTGAAGTTATCCCTCAGGTGGGGTGGGGGCTGTGCTTTGGCAAAGTGGATGGGGTTATATCCTTCCTGTTTGGCCCTGTCCGGGGGTATCATCGGATGGGGCCACAGTGTCTCCTGACCCCTCCTGTCTCAGCCTCCAGTATTTATGCTGCAGTCGTTTATGTGTCGGGGGGCTAGGGTCAGTTTGTTATATCTGGAGTACTTCTCCTGTCTTATCTGGTGTCCTGTGTGAATTTAAGTATGCTCTCTCTAATTCTCTCTTTCTTTCTTTCTCTCTCTCGGAGCACCTGAGCCCTAGGACCATGCCTCAGGACGACCAGGGATGATGACTCCTTGCTATCCCCAGTCCACCTGGCTGTGCTGCTGCTCCAGTTTCAACTGTTCTGCCTGACCTGACCTGTTCACCGGACGTGCTACCTGTCCCAGACCTGCTGTTTTCAACTCTCTAGAGACCGCAGGAGCAGGATGTAGAGATACTCTAAATGATCGGCTATGAAAAGCCAACTGACATTTACTCCTGAGTGCTGACTTGCTGCACCCTCGACAACTACTGTGTTATTATTATCTGACCATGCTGGTCATTTATGAACATTTGAACATCTTGGCCATGTTCTGTTATCTCCACCCGGCGCAGCCAGAAGAGGACTGGCCACCCCTCATAGCCTGGTTCTCTCTAGGTTTCTTCCTAGGTTTTGGCCTTTCTAGGGAGTTTTCCTAGCCACCGTGCTTTAACACTGCATTGCTTGCTGTTTGGGGTTTTAGGCTGGGTTTCTGTACAGCACTTTGAGATATCAGCTGATGTACGAAGGGCTATATAAATACATTTGATTTGTTGAATGTGAAAGACCCAGCAGCGTTGCAGTTCTTGACACACTCAAACCAGTGCGCCTGGCACCTACTACCATACCCTGTTCAAACGCACTTACATATTGTCTTGCCCACTCACCCTCTGATTGGCACACATACACAATCCATGTCTCAATTGTCTCAAGGCTTCTCAAAATCCTTCTTCAAATCCATCTCCACCCCTTTATCTACACTGATTGAAGTGGATTTGACAAGAGACATCAATAAGGGATCATAGCTTTTACCTTGATTCGCTTTTACCTTGATTCGCCTGGTCAGTTCTTGCTCTTTTCATGACATATTCATAATGTTTTGTACACTCAGTGTATGTTTTAATTATTGTGATAGGCTCATGTTTTACGGTACGCTTTACCGTTCTGGCTTACTTTCACTCCTGGTCTTGCAGGAATTTCACATCACAAATGTAATCTTCAACCTGTTTCTCTTGTAGCCTGTCTGCTCCTATTACAATTGGGTCACATGAGCATATCCAGCCTTCCCCACTCGCCACCCAGCCTGTGTTCAGCCCTTATCATCAGTTATGATCTCAGTACACATCTAGGCTATCTAACAGGCAGCTGTTGTGTGGCTGCCACAGTTTGTTGACTAAACACCCAGGCTCATGTAAGGACTGAATCCATAAAAATACAGTTCGCAGCTGTATATTTATAGGTGGTGCATTACAGTACAGGTATAGTAAAATATTAACAAGGATGTAACAATGATACTCCACGAACTGTTGCAGTGTAAAATTACTAAACAGTGGGGCATCGAGAAGGAGGCCTGACACTGGCCTAGGAACAACCCTCAAGACAGTTTGTTCTTACAGCCACTGTGTCAGAAGAAGTTCCCCGCAAGCACTATAAATGAAAATGAACAGAACTGCATAAATACTAGTCAGGGTGTACTTACTAGACTATATTTAGTGTCATAAGTTCAGTTCTCATCTGACCCATAGGAGGGAGGATTTGCCCATCTCGTTGACATTTGAGTCAGTTGTATGCTAATGCCAAAGTAAACTGGAACCACAATAGGGGGGGAAATCATCAGCTGTGCAACATGGCATTGTACAGCTGACTTTATTAATGCTCCCAAATCAGAATTCACATTCAGCTCTCTGGATTCAAGGCATGTCCCTTTGAAAAGAGTGGCCAGTGAGAAAACATCTGAAAGTGAGGACAGTTTATTTATATGAGTTATTTATTCTCTCACACACACACACACACACACACACACACACACACACACACACACTTCAGGTGCCTTACCTCTGTGGAGTCATCGTAGGACACACGAATGGTATTGAGCTTTGGCCCAATACTGACAGTCTCTGTGAAGGCTCCACCACAATCTTTATAAGGTCCTTTATGGAGTTTGTAGGCAATAGTAACGTTTTTGATATAAGGCGACCCTGTCTTGATATTGACCTCAGTGAACAGCCCAGAGTACACAACAGCTGCAACCACCGTTACAATCAAACACAAGATGAGAAACACTATCAGTGCTAAAATAATAGAGTCAGACATTTTCTACACTAACACTGGTGCCACTGATGCAACTCAACCTCTTCCAAGTGAAACGTTCTGTTTTGACAATATCAAGCTCTATATGAAGTGTCAAGAAGAGCCTCCTCGGAATGTACAAATTTGCGGACAGTCTACAAACTACAAAGCGCAAACGTCATGAATAAGACATCCCAGACATTTGAAAAGAAGATACATATGAATTGCTTGTGATGTAAAAACGAGAATCATCCGTACAACTGTTGTTTGCATTCATACGATTTTCCGTGATAACTGAAGGTAGGACGAAAGATTTTTATAACTAACCCAAGATAGACCAGAGCCTGTCGTTTCCAATGGAACAAATTAATCATAGTCTGCAGCACAAGCACGGAGGTGGGCAGAGCCAAGCACAAGCTAGTGAGATCCTATTGGCGCGTTTTATAAKTTATTTGCATATTTTCGTTAGGGAACGCCTACTCTGAAGTGCGCATGTGCAGTAACTCACCCCGCCCTTGCACTCCTTTTATACGTCGCAATTTTTAGAAACTTTGGCAAAGGGTACATTATACGAAACGCAGACCACTGTTTGTTACCAATTTTAGTTTTGGAAACAGAAAACTATATGCGGATCAAATGTTTCATCGATGAGAAAATTTGCAGAATCTTGGCCAAAATCCATCTCGCTCCATCTTCTCCCACTGCCGGCCACTGGGCTTCCGCTCATCATATTTGGTAGTGAGTTGAAACGCCAACAGGATGCTTCACATGTATACATCCGGTGAGATATCTGGCTCATTGCTCATCTGTGGTAGGACGGTAGCCTTATATAGCCTAACACAGTTTATTTCCCTAAACACAGGAACATGCTTCCCGGATAAACCATCTAGCCTCGTATGAAGGGGTGTCCCTTTTCGACGAAGCTATAATCATAAAAATAACATAACATTTGTGCATTATTATTACACTATCAATCGACTGGTTGGCTAGTCCAGGTGCCATTTATTTTAAAGTAGCTAAAATATATTACCACGAGACTACAACCGCATCCTGTTACACTATGGTTGTGTAAACTTCGTAGGTTCCCTGACCAAAGAGATGCGTACATGGGGCGTGTTGAACGGATTACTTTTGTCATTGTAGGTCACCGCCTTTCAAAATGTTGCATTATGGGGATAAAATTGCCAGACTTGCACCTGCTGCAACCTGGTCTCAGAGCATTTTGTATTATTCTGTACGTAAATCGAGACACTCCATACAGCATATGATATGTTTCATAATGTATGTATTAATTTGTGATTGTCCTTCCCCCATTTCGTATTATGTTACAAATTACAATTCGTATTATATGTTACAAATTTGTATAACGTATGATATGTTACAAATTCTAGGTAGGTGGATAACGTTAGGTTAGCTAGGCTAGGACTTAGGCACTATGGTTAAGGTTAGGGTTAAGTTTAGGAGTGTGGTTAAAGGGTTATGGTCAGGGGATGGAGGGGTTAGCTAAAGGGCTAAGTTTAGGGGAAGGGTTAGATAACATGCTAAGTCATTTCAATGTAGCTAAAAAGTATTAAGTAGTTGAAAAGTTGCTAAAAAGCTAAAGATGTATGTGATGAGATTCAAACTCGCAACCTTTGGGTTGCTAGTGTAACAGTATAACTTTRGACCGTCCCCTCGCCCCTACACGGGCGCGAACCAGGGACCCTCTGCACACATCRRCARCTGACACCCACGAAGCGTCGTTRCCCATCGCTCCACAAAAGCCGCGGCTCTTGCAGAGCAAGGGGCAACACTACATCTAGGTTTCAGAGCAAGTGACGTAACTGATTGAAACGCTACTAGCGCGTACCCGCTAACTAGCTAGCCATTTCACATCCGTTACACTAGACATTTGTGTTATGTCCCTACCCACCCACCCCATTTTTTAACCATACCAAACGTAACATATCATACTAATTGGAGCATTCCGGATTTACGTTTACTATGTTATGTCTAGTCTATGTTACCAGGCTGGTATACCGTACCAGCCTACTCTATTGTAAAGTGGTTGTTCCACTGGACATCATAAGGTGAATGCACCAACTTGTAAGTCGCTCTGGATAAGAGCGTCTGCTAAATGACTTAAATGTAAATGTACCAGTCATTAAAAAAATATTAGTAGAGTGCTGATTGGCCAGCTCATCCTCAGGGAGATGACATATTCTATGAGGAAATAACATGCATTTTTTAAACGGTCTGTTTGAGGTGTTGTTTTTTTAAAGTGTTTCTTCTCCAATTGATGCTTTGGCCACAAATACGAGTATATGACGAGTCAACAACATTATTTGGATATGAGTTAACAGAACGTTAACTTTTAAGTGAGATTTTAACTAGGCAGTTACTTTAAAACATGCAAAACTTGATTAACATATTTAAAGAGAAAATCTGTAAAATATTTAAAGAGAGTCATATACATGAATAATAATATTTACAATTGAAGTATTTCGTTGCAACATACTGTATCTTCAAAGTAAATATACATTTTCTGCATTCAACAGCTTTCCGAAACATCATAAGATACCCTTTCTCAGCCATTAGTGTTTAAAAAAAATGCAGCACTCTAATGCTTTTTGCAGTGTTTTGAACATCCACTAACATAGTGACCCCTCCTTCCACAGTAATCCCCTAATTGTCCATTTTCTCAATGGCAGCAATGCACTAGGAATCCTCTCTTGGTTCTCCCTGACCTATTCCTATCTGAGGGGGCAAAGGGATATGCAAGGTTAGTTTGTTGACACAAAGGTCAAGAGTTCAGAGTCGAYAGTATTCATACACATTGTCCTAATTATCCGAGTCATCTGCAATTTCATCGTTAACCCCCTCTTCCTTCCTGTTGCCATTCTTCCTCTCCTCAGTGTCACTCTCCTGGGCCTGAAATAAACAGTAAAACATTTGTTTGAGCTCTCTAATTTTGCCACAGCAGGGCATTAGACAGGAAAACATCTCACTTTGCAAGCAGAGGAAGCAGCTATGTGTGATAAACAAACTGAGCAGTGTTTTAGAAGGATGCTGTATTGTACAGCAAATCCCCCCCTAGTGTAGAATAGAAGGCTACTGTCTAACAACATGGTTCAGTGCGCCTGAACATGCCTCACTGTTGTTTTCTGGATCTAGCCAGTAATGATTAGCTAGGAACAAAAACATTACAACGTATCTTATCAGCCCAGTGTTCCACACACAGCTTCCCATTTGAGGTTTACAGACAGCTGTAAGGGAATATTCACTACATAATGATCCTCTACAAATCGAACTGTTCTTGAGATTACCGGAGCGCCAAGAGGCTTCTAAAACAGCTTCTACCCTCAAGCCATAAGACTCCTGAACAGCTAATCAAATGGCTACCCACTTTTTTTCCCCCCACGCTGCTGCTACTCTCTGATATTATCTATGCATAGCCACTTTAATAACTCTACCTATATGTACATAATTACCTCGACACCAGTGCCCCCGCACATTGACCAATTGACTCTGTACCGGTACCCCCTGTATATAGCCCCACTATTGTTATTTACTGCTGCTCTTTAATTATTTGTTATTCTTATCCTCTACTTTTTTTGTTGGTATTTTCTAAAAACAGCATTGTTGGTTAAGGGCTTGTAAGTATGCATTTCACTGTAAGGTGAATTCGACGCATGTGACAAATATAATGTGATTACAATAGACAGAAAGCTTGCAGAAAATTAAAGACTATAAAACGCCACATAAAAGCTTTTGTCTGTTTTCCTTATGGGAATTTAGAATAGTGTTTCAATCAAATATGTAACAAAGAGAGAAATTATTTTAGAAATTACATTTAACTCAGTAGCTTCAAAAGTTCATTATGGCCAGTACCTCATCTTCTGACTGCTCCTGAGGCAGCAGGGAGCCTTACTCCTCTTCATAACCCCTTTGAGCGTTGAGAGGATCTCCTCACCCTGCAACAAAGGCATCTATTTGATTTATTAGGATCCCCATTAGCCAACACCAATGGCGACATCTAGTCTTACTGGGGTCCGACACAAAGACATTAGACAAAAGACTTTGCAATTTACATACTACATGTTAATATTTTTAAATGTGTGTGCACGCCTATCAGTTACACATACAGTACCAGTCAAAAGTTTGGACACACCTACTCATTCAAGGGTTTTTCTTTATTTTAACTATTTTCTACAATGTAGAATAATAGTGAAGACATCAAAACTATGAAATAACCCATATGAAATCATGTAGTAACGAAAAAAAGTGTTTTATTGCTTCTTTAAATCAGAACAGTTTTCAGCTGTGCTAACATAATTGCCAAATGGTTTTCTAATGATTAGCCTTTTAAAATGATACACTTGGATTAGCTAACACAACGTGCCATTGGAACACAGGAGTGATGGTTGCTGATAATGGGCCTCTGTAGATATTCCTTCTTTTTTTTAATCTGCCATTTCCAGCTACAATAGTAATTTACAACATTATGTCTACACTGTATTTCTGATGTTATTTTAATGGACAAAAAAAAAAAAAAGGTGCTTTTCTTTCAAAAACAAACTTTAGAACGGTAGTGTAGATTTTATTGTGTATTATGTATTGATGACTATTGTAAATTGTGTCAAATAATTCAGCATTAGGTGCTATTAACACCATGTAATGTTGCCTTATTGAATTTTAAATAAACCATTCTCTAGTATTTTTGCCCTCAGTATTTTGTATTGTATCTTGTGCTTTTTAAAACTGAAATCCAACAATGGCATCCCCAGGTTCAGGAAAGACCAGGAAAAGACAGCCATACTAGCAACATAAAAGACTGGTAATATAATAGTTATGGAATCTGTCTGACACTGTGGCAGCGAGAGCCAGTGTCAATGTACTGAGACTCACCTTCAGGCACACATTGAGCACGGGTCTGTTGTCAAACACCTGGCAAGGAGAAGATGGAGGTGACACAATACACAGACTACCTCTAGCTTCTCAACACCCAAACCCAGCCAGCAGAGAGCCCATCCACATGCACACACAAACACAAACCACTGCACTGGAGCCAGTAGAGCATGACAGATGGCTTGATCTCCCTCCAGCCAGAGTGTGTGTTGGAGAGGCAGAACACCCGGGGGAATACATGTTTACATGCTTCTCGTTTGGCGTGGGCACAGTCATTTAAATGCTATTTCCAGCAATACATCTTCCATAGGGAACTGAACAACCATTACACATACTAGACACATCATGTGTTTGAATAAGGGTTAACCCACTCATGACAAGCTCCTAGTGCAAACAGATCAGTACTTTGACCACGTTGACCAGGATGTGGAAGTCTCTGACAGCCAGGTTCCATGACAGCAGCTTCTCACTCTTCACCTGGACACAGAAATGGGTAAATGTCCCATTATAAAATCACACCGAGTACGCACTAATGCTTGCTGAATGTATGCAGTCACACACAAGCGTATCATAGTCACTGCACAACGTCTACTAGCGCTCACTAGCTTGCATCTGCTCTACTGGCAGTTCCTCTGTGCCTGTCTGTGTATGTGTCCATTTGTGTAACTGGTGTACCTCAGTGCTGTCACTGTGCCTGACAGGGTGAATCTTCCTCACAGCCTTCTCAAGCTCTCCCATCATCCCCTTATAGAACAACAGGAATGAGAAGGGAACAAACACACCATGAACACAGAATAGTATTATTCACCTTACAGCCAGGGGAGCATGGCAACCACAATAGCAGGAGAAGAGTTACAATAAATGAGGTTACAAGATGGTTGGGTCTCCCCTATAAAGTAAATTCCCCTTTCCAATGTCTGTGGTATACTGACACCCAATGGCCACCTTAATTCATTAACTGCGCTACATCAGTGAATACATGTGAGACACAGCTGAGGAGAGTCCCGTTGTCTTTGGTTCTCTCTGTCTCCGCTCGAAGTCACCCACTCCTGGCACAGGAACTGCCGGGCTAGTTGCTAGAGGCAGAGACTGTTATATACTGAACAGATCCTCATTGAAAATAAATGCAACTTTTCAGGATATCATTACATCTTCAGAATTGACTGAATTGAAATTGATCCTGATACAGTCCATTTTACTGTTGCATCAATCCTATAGACATTGATTTAGTGTGTGTCTTACCAGTCTGTTCCCTGTTTGTAGCCTGGTGCCCTCCTCTCTCAGCCACCGTGGTGAGCAGCTGGGAGAGACAGAGCTATGCTGAGGCTGGGCACTGTGGAAGTTCAGCAGGTACTTAAAGCTGTGTCTGAAGACCAGAGAGATAGGGGAGAACCGCTTCACCATACTTGTCACACACACAACACTGGCTGTGATCTGATAGGGAATGTTTCACCTCTCAATTGATGCGTTGGTCCAAGGTCAGTTCAGGCCCTCCCTCTTTCAAACGGTCAGCCAGCAGTCCCAGAGCTCTCTTCAGCAGGCCATGGTGCTCTGGTTGGGAAAAACCAGACCTAACACACAATAGCTGCAGGCTTTTGTTGCAGATCAATAACACACCTGATTCCCATTTGTTGAATCAGGTGTGTTAGAGCTGAGCTGAAACAAAAGAAGCCAACACCAACCTCTCCAGGACCACAGTTGCCAAACCACAGTTGCCAAACCCTGTGATGATATTGTCCTGAAAGGCAGGAGTGTGCAGGTGGTGTTGTGTTAAAGTGTGACTGACCAGCTGAAGGTGGTGTGTAGGACCTGTAGGAGGAGCTGGTAGGCTGAGGACAGCAGCTGGTGCTCCTTCACATCAAGACCTGGGGAGTCCACCACCCCCTGGTTTTTACACAGCAGGAAAGACAGTCACAAAGGGGGACTACAACAATGAACTAAATGTGTGCCGAGACAGAAAGTACCTGGAAGTGATTGTGGCAGTTCTCCAGGTGAGTGCAGAGGGTAGGCAGCAGCTGGACACAGCGATGTCCTTAGGGCTCTTCTGTTGCAGGTGAGAGCCCTAAGGGCCTATGTTTGAGGTTGTGGACAGGTGTCTTTTATACTGATAACAAGTTCAAACAGGTGCCATTAATACAGGTAACGAGTGGAGGACAGAGGAGCCTCTTAAAGAAGAAGTTACAGGTGTGTGAGAGCCAGAAATCTTGCTTGTTTGTAGGTGACCAAATACTTATTTTCTTAAAAATCCTACAATGTGATTTTCTGGATTTTTTTTTCTCATTTTGTCTGTCATAGTTGAAGTGTACCTATGATGAAAATTACAGGCCTCTCTCATCTTTTTAAGTGGGAGAACTTGCACAATTGGTGGCTGACTAAATACTTTTTTGCCCCACTGTATACAGGCTACAAGGTTGCAGACAATTTGGCGTTAACTGAGTCAATTCAGAGAATGTGATAAATGCCTAACACTTATTATGATTGTTTAATTCAGTAATTTTATTTAATTGGTAGAGTTCAAATGGAATAAGAGCACAACCTTGAGGGAGTATTGTGTGTGATATGTCCAGGCTCTGGGCTGCGTGGTGTCCTACCTTGCTGTGGAGCTCACTGTCCAGCAGAGAGCCGGGAGAGCAGGYCACACTGCAGCACCTCCATGTCCAGCTCCCTGAAGAAGGGACGGTAGGACACAAGACTGACCCCTGGCCTGCTGGCCTCCTGAACCTTCTCCTTCTCTGGATAGAGGGAACAGGGGTAGAGGGAAGACAATAAAATATCATTTAATTACTCCCCTGGAAAAGAGAGTACTGTATGTAAAAGTCACATCCTGTGACAAAGGTGAGAGGTCAGAGGTGAGTGTGTGTTAACCTGCTGGGTCTCCTCTGCCTCCGTGCCCTCCTCCAGCTGAGAGCTGTCTGCTGCTGAGTTCTTAGCAGGGGCTTTCCTCTTATTACCAGTACCCTCTGCAAGATAACCACCACAATAAGTGTTGAATCTCATCTCAGGAAAAGCTTTAAAAATATATATTTTCTTTCCCTTCTTTGGAACAACAGTGGAGCTAGACGCTGGAACTCCCTCTGTACTCTCCCCATCAAAGTTGGCTAGAGGAGGAGCATAGCCAGGTATTTCTGAAACCCAAAAGCTGGAATGGTCAAATTAACAGTCCATGGGAATTCTCACATTTTCAAAGCATGTAATATTTAAACATTTTGATCAGAGAAATGTTGATAAAATGCATTTGACATTTTAATTTCCTGTCCGTTATTATAGTATTGTTTCAGTGCAGTATTATACCTGCCAAAGTCCTGTCCAATAGAGTCTGGAGGTAGGTGATGTTCTGAAGACGAGTCACCACCTTCATTTTCATCTCAGGTTCTTTCTGACTGCAGAATGCATTCACAACCTGTGTATACACACACATACACACACACACACACACACACACAAGCAGGTGAGTTGAGTAAACACAGACAAATACATTGGTAAAACAGATGAGATCAGACTGAGCTAATTTGATTCGTGAGTCAAGTGTCGATAGATACAGTTGAAGTCGGAAGTTTATATACACTTAGGTTGGAGTCTCCCCAAAATTCTTGTTAACAAACTATAGTTTTGGAAAGTCGGTTAGGACATCTACTTTGTGCATGACAAAAGTCATTTTTCCAACAATTGTTTACAGACAGATTATTTCACTTATAATTCACTGTATCACAATTCCAGTGGGTCAGAAGTTTACATACACTAAGTTGACTGTGCCTTTAAACAGCTTGGAAAATTCCAGAAAATTATGTCATGGCTTTAGAAGCTTCTGATAGGCTAATTGACATAATTTGAGTCAATTGGAGGTGTACCTGTGGATGTATTTCAAGGCCTACCTTGAGGGACTGGTGCACTTAACAAAATAGATGGCTTCATGAGGAGGGAAAATTATGTAGATATATTGAAGCAACATCTCAAGACATCAGTTAGGAAGTTAAAGCTTGGTCGCAAATGGGTCTTCCAAATGAACAATGAGCACAAGCATACTTCCGAAGATGTTGCAAAATGGCTTAAGGACAACAAAGTCACGGTATTGGAGTGGTCATCACAAAGCCCTGAACTCAATCCTATATAAAATTGGTGGGCAGAACTGAAAAAGTGTGTGCGAGCAAGGAGGCCTACAACCTGACTCAGTTACACCAGCTCTGTCAGGAGGAATGGGCCAAAATTCACCCAACTTATTGTGGGAAGCTTGTGGAAGGCTAACCGTAAACGTTTGATCCAAGTTAAACAATTTAAAGGCAACACTACCAAATACTAATTGAGTGTATGTAAACTTCTGACCCACTGGGAATGTGATGAAATAAATAAAAGCTGAAATCAATCAGTCTCTCTACTACTATTCTGAAATGTCATATTCTTAAAATAAAGTGGTGATCCTAACTGACCTAAGACAGGGAATTTTTACTAGGATTAAATGTCAGGAATTGTGAAAAACTGAGTTTAAATGTATTTGGCTAAGGTGTATGTAAACTTCCGACTTCAACTGTAGATACAGGTGACATAAACATGAAAACACAGATACGGGCGGGAGAGGTGTGTAACATGAACATGGGAAACATAAAGAGTGAATTATCGGTGTGACATGCAAGATAAGACAGATCCACAAATATGCCATATGAATGGAGTCCACACCTTGCTATAGACCATAAATCCCTTGTCTAAGACATCCCATTACCCCATTGTCTAAGAAAGAGCTGTAGTGACCTCTCTAAACCAGTTGATGGTGTGGAAGAGCAGGCCAAAGAGGAACTCTCTACTAGGCTTGGACAGGTTCTCTGACTTCTCCACCACATCCATGTCAGTCAGGATCAGAGGGCAGCCTGCAAACACACACACACACACATACACAAACTCCCATTAGAAAGGCAAGAACCATAGCATGTCTACTCCATTCCCAGCACAGCAGGCTGAGTTGAAACATGCAGGTGTCTGCTGCAGTGTTACTAGCCGTACATGATCTACTTGAAGTGTTTTCATTTTCAAAAAGTACTTGTACTTATGCATATAGCTGGGCCGATAAAACAAAAATTATCGACAACGACCGTACCAACCATTATCAAGGACATTTACCGTCCTTGATAAGGTAGGTCTGTAGGTCTGTGCCGTCAGAAAAGTATTCACCCCTTGTTACAGCCTGAATTTAAAATGGATCACATTGAGATTTTTTTGTCACWGACCTACACACAATGCATTAGCATCTAACAGCCCCCGTGATATGCAACTTTTCAGGGAAGTTAGAAACCAATATACACAGGCAGTTAGAAAAGCCAAGGCTARCTTTTTCAAGCAGAAATTTGCTTCCTGCAACACAAACTCAAAAAAGTTCTGGGACACTGTAAAGTCCTTGGAGAATAAGAACACCTCCTCCCAGCTGCCCACTGCACTGAGGAAAGGAAACTCTGTCACCACCGATAAATCCACTATAATTGAAAATTTCAATAAGCATTTTTCCACGGCTGGCCATGCTTTCCACCTGGCTACCCCTTTAAAGGATCACATTGAGATTTTTTGTCACTGACCTACACACAATGCATTAGCATCGAACAACCCCCGTGATATGCAACTTTTCAGGGAAGTTAGAAACCAATATACACAGGCAGTTAGAAAAGCCAAGGCTAACTTTTTCAAGCAGAAATTTGCTTCCTTCACACAAACTCAAAAAATTCTGAGACACTGTAAAGTCCATGGAGAATAAGAAACTCTGTCACCACCGATAAATCCACTATAATTGAAAATTTCAATAAGCATTTTTCCACGGCTGGCCACTTTCCACCTGACCCCTACCGGTCAACAGCACTGCACCCCTGTTAGGTGAGAATTATCGGTTAATTGAATGATTAGAATATTCCGCCCTGAAACATATAATTGTATGAAAGTGATTAGAATGTATAACATCATAATCAAAAATGTATAGTCTAGTCAGAATTAGGTAAAACAATATGTCTGTATTATAAACACAGACTGTCTGAGCTTGTGCCGACCTGACTAAGAATTTGGGGAAGAACAGGGAGTATGTCTCAAGGACAAGGTCACTAATCTCTGGCGGCTGGAGCAGGACAGGTGTTGCGTCTTTGTATGCATGCTGTGTGTGTGGTGTGTGTGTGTGTGTGTGTGGTGGTGTGTGCGTGCGTGCTGTTGCGTCGCGTGCCGCGTGCGTGCGTGCGTGCGTGCGTGCGTGCGTGTGTGTGTGTGCGTATGGTTGTGTGAATGTGTGGCGTGAGAAGTCAGTATAAATGAATTGTTTTGTATCCTGACTTTAGAAGTTCTCTGAATAAACCTTTTGACTATCTATTGTAGCTGGCCTCCGTCTGTTCATTCGACCAGATCTTACAAATTCTGGTTGCAGACTCCAGATATAATAAAAAGGTTATTACCTGAGAACAAAAATTCTCTTATCAACCCCCCACAGCAACTCGCCCAACCTTCCCCATTTCTCTCTTCTCCCAAATCCAGTCAGCTGATTTCTGAAAAGCTGTTAAAGCCTGAATTTAAAAATGGATCACATTGAGATTTTTTTGTCACTGACCACACACAATGCATTAGCATCGAACAGCCCCCTGTATGGCAACTTTTTCAGGGAATTA